>NW_015166484.1:0-15154 GCF_001447785.1 Gekko japonicus | reverse complement strand
CGCTTACTGTGTATCAATTTCGGGGGGGGGGGGATCCTTTTAGTAAAAAATGTTATTGATTCAATATGGTATTATCATTTGTGCTCTTTGTATGGCACGAATTATTTATCTACCTCGGTAGAGCTGTAACAGAATTGGGTCAAGTCCTGAATTAATATGTCTTCCTATACCGCATGTTGGCTTGAGGTGAGAAAAGCACCTGGTGTATGCATTTGGGAGAAATTCTGAAGGAACCTTTTGTTCTTATTAATGGGAAACCTATAGGAGTTAAAGATCAAATCCTATATATAGTCAACGGCAAAATAATGTCTCATTAGCATGAAAAGTTTTTTTAAAAATATATATACATTGTTTATAGATGGGTATAAAATTTTCCCACTGAAATGAGATGGTATTTGTAATATAAGCAAAATTTCTATTTCTGATTTCACAGAAATTTTATTAAGAAGTCATATGTATAGTTTTTCTTTGGCAGCTAGCATTTTAGGAGGCTACTCATTCCATCTCCTCAATAAGTACCAACTTGAATTTTGCTGCCCGTGCATATCTGTGTGCCACTGGGGTGCAAAGACAAGAGCTGTCAGGATACCTGGGCTCAATGGGATGTGATTAAGTAAAACAAGTTTCGTAAGAGCAGCACTTGTTCTTGGGAAACTGCTAGAGTAGTTTTCTCACATTTATTAGGCAGGATTGCATTTGTAAGTAAATTTGCCAACTATATACAGCTGAAGTTAAAGCAGACTTGGAATGTGTCAGACAAATTGGGTTCAACAGTTACAGCAGCCAATATTTCTGCATCTGAACATAATACAGAAGTTTAAGTAATGGATAATTATAATGCCTATATTTTGAATGTAGCCACTTTTTGCCTTTTATAGAGAATGTGCAGTTTCTTCTGTGGTGCCTTTTCCAATCTGCTTTATTGTGGATACATCTGGGAAGTGGAATGTGCATACATGGCACTGCTGTGATGGTAACTGAGGGTGCTGTGGCTGATATGGCTCTCTGTCATCTTTTACTGGCATTTTGTTTTCTAGACCTTGAGTTACTGGTCAGGAACTGTAGCTCTTGGGCCAGGAGACTGAGTGATGTGCCTCTTTCCTCTTCATCCTCACCTGCATGCCACTACCAACATAACAATAGCTGACAGAGCTTCAGGACAGTATGCGCAGTTTGTACCCTTTCTAGGATGCAAACACTGCAGAAAATGCATGAGCAGTTTAGCCTGTTTGTTCCTAGACATGTTCCTTTCCCATTTCCCCCCAAATCATTGAGCTAATGCTACAAGGGGGGAACAGGTAAGTGCTGAACCAGTGGGCACAGTTGTGGACAGAATTTTGTGTAGAAATTTCCAGTTGCCTTGCGTTTCTCTACTTTTGAAAAAAATAGAGAACTCTGCCCTCAACTCAGAAGCAGATTGCCAGTTCTTTAAGCAAGCATTTTTTTAACTTGGAGAAATTAAATAGGACAAAGGCACGAGAAACCAAAAGCAACCCCCCCCCCCGTCAAACCAGTTTCACTATTATCCCTTTACCCAGGTATTTCAGGGAAAGTGGCATTTCTCAGACACCGCTTAAATCTGAGGTCCTATGTGTTTTTTCACCTAAACACTTTTCCTCTGTTCACAAGTTACGGTGAACACATGTACAATCAGTGTACAGCGTATACTTAATTTTTATTTGTGTGAGTTGAGTAATGATAGTTACATTCAACACATATGCAACTGAATGTATGAATTAAACTGCGCATTTAACCAGGTAGTGTTTCCCAGTTTCATCTGTCAAGAAAACATGCATTGGTTGTTTCATACAATCACAGATACGTGCAGCTTATAAGTGTAACATGTGAACAGGGATAACATCTCATTGATTTTCTCCTGGAACTATAATTGATTTCAGTGGGAGAATTAAACATGTTCTTGACTTGATTTTACTGAAATCAGTTTGCCTGGATTATATCCCTTGTATGTAGAATGAGAAACTGGATTTATACTTTCCAGAAAAAAATGTGAAGGGGTCCTAAAGTTTTATTAAATCGTAAACACCCATGGCTAGAGCCTGTTTTGTTGGAAGCATCTGATGAAGTGGGCTCTACCCATGAAAGTTTGTGCTTCAATAAATCTATTTGTCTTTAAGGTGCCACAACACCCTTTTTGTATCTTGCTATAACAGACTAACTTGGCAACCACACAAGAATTTGTCATTTTCTAGATTGTGGCAATCACATGCTAAATTTCCTACACTCCCGCAGCTCATTGTATAAATTCAGGCCGGCATGTTACAAGTTTGCCATCCATTATCTGTATCAATGGCATTTGCTGGCGTAAGAAAACTTGTAACATAATGATCCTGATTTCAGGAGACAGCAAACTCACCATGGTGATGCTGAGCCTGACCTCTGTGGCAACTGTAATGTACAGAGCTGGTTAAAGTGAAGGTGAAGTTCTTGAGAGAAGTAAAGAGCAGGAGGTGGGGAAAGAATTTTAGAAATGGTGATGGTGCCGCATTCATAAAAAATAGTCTCTTTGATGATTCTGCCTGTTGGCCAGTGTCTTGCCTACTTCAGAATTTGGGTTGTAAACTGCATTGCTTCCTCATACTGTTGTTCAAAAGCCAGCGTGGGGTCGTGGTTAAGAGCCACGGACTGTAATCAGGAGAACTGGGTTCAATTCCGCGCTCCTCCACGTGAAGCCAGCTGGGTGACCCTGGGTCAGTCACAGCTCTTTCAGAGCTCTCTCAGCTCCCAAAATAAGTCTAGCTATCCACCTAGCATGACGCTAATGAGCTAAAACTTAAGGCTGCCAGACAAGTTTCGGACCTTCTGGCTATACTACACACAATGCCATATGATAATTATTATAATAATTGTGCATTTATTGACTTGTGCAAGTATTCCTCATCATTTTGAGTGAATTCTTCTGTGTGATAGATAGGAAGGGAAAATACATCTCAATTGTCCTTTTCTTAGTCTAGGCAACAGAGTTTTTATAAAAGGGCTTATTGAGTCTCATTCATCAGCATCTGAAAGAAAGGACAGGTGTTTCCCAGTAACACAGATTTGGCCCTGTTCCATGCACCGAACCTAATCTTTTATGTTCAGATATTATCTTGATCAGCAGTAGGTGTTGCTCCATTAAAATGTATTTTATAGCCCTCCCTTCTTGGTGAGACTCAAGGTGAATGACAAAGTATAAAACTGCAATCAGACAGCATACAACATTCAATAGACAATACAATAGTACTTGGATTACAGAATTAGAAAACAATGCAACAAAAAAGTAGATGACATGACACATAAACACTTAAGAAAACTGAATTACAACAGTAGAAAACAATGAAGTAAAAGCAAGGTAATACCTACAGTAAACAGTGAAACAGACGACAACCCTGTGCCCTCCTGAGCCATTCAGTGATTTTACTGCCCTATTCCCTTTTACAAAAATTCTCCTTGCATGTTCTGTTTCATAGAATCTTTGGAAAGACTGAAGTGTGGGGAGTCATTTTGACCTACTGGCAGCAGGTCAGTGTTACATAGATCCGTGTGGTGTGATCAGCTGAGTTAAGCTAGGGAGCCATCTTCCAGGCTAAATGAAGGTGGAAGGAAGCTTATCAGCTGCATCAGCTTTCTTTTCCAGTAATAATGCTAGGTGTAGTATAACTTCAAGGCTGTTAACCAAGTCTGAAAGGGTGACCTCCACCAAATGTGGGAAGCACAGTGTCCTTCCAGATAGCCACCTTCCCAGCCAGCATTACTTCTGTATGTCAGGATTCAGTTTCAATGAGCAGCATTTTAGCAGTAAAAAATGCATGTGGAAGATTAAGATGTCCCCCTAAATTTCAATTAAGAATGTAAGCTCAATACCATCTTAATGAATAATTATTCACTTTTATATATGGATTAACTTTATTGTCCATGATATGTGGTAGGGAAGGGAGTTGCCAAATGCCGTATAATGAAATACATTGCATCCTTCATAAACGGTTGAAGAAGCTAAAGTTTTCTATTTGGTATTGAGTGGTGGATGAATTATAGCTCTTTCATTTTAATATGGTGTTTACTTTAAGACTTTCCTGGATCTGTGGTAAGTTTCATTGTCTTTAAGTAGCAGCTTAGACTATTGCACTCACACTGAAACAATGCCAGGACCAAAAGACATTCAGTCTTTGCCAACGCTATTTAAATGTGGCATCCTGAACTTGGAAGGACAGGAATTTGTTTCTACCCTTGATCACTTTGCAAGCATAGATGCAACAGGAAATATTGCATCTGGAGTTCTCTTTAATTTAGGAATGATGTTCTTTGAGCTTGCTGGTAGTCCTGAAAGATGACATCAAGTACAATGGTATGGGTAGATTAAAAAGTGTTATCAGTTTCTGCAGTTAGGTCAGTGGGAGTAAATGGTTTGGCTGGAATCATTCTTGGGAAAATAGCTTCCTTTCAGTACAAAAAGGTCTGTGGGATTTTAAAAATCCAGCTACCACTCTGCAGTACCAAAGCAGACAGTCAAGTTCTACCTTGACACACCTAAGAATTATGGTTTTGGCTTCACTTAGTCTTAGATGCATTAGTTAAGAGGAGGAGAAAATCCTAAATAACTCCATACCCAAGGATGGGCCGTAGACTTGTGCATTCATCAGATCATGACATTAATGTCACCCCATCCAGGCTACAATAGAACTGAGATTTTCTTTGCCTACTCATACCTTCACTTGGTCTTAGATGCTTTAGTTAAGAGGAGGAGAAAATCCTAAATAACTCCATACCCAAGGATGGGCCGTAGACTTGTGCATTCATCAGAGCATGACATTATTGTCACCCCATCCAGGCTAGAATGGAACTGAGATTTTCTTTGCCTACTCTTACTGTGAGTTTTCATTTTTGTTTGCCAATATAGGTGGCAGTTGCAAGAGCCCAGTGTTAAAATGCCTTACTCAGCAATGGTCTGCTAGAAGTCACAATCTTTTTAATCGGTTTCTCAGGCGGGACGCTCTCCTCGGCGCCTGGCGGCAACCTCCCTCTCTCGAGGCGCGCGACTTCCCGCCTCCTTCCGGTTTCAGCTGCGTCCTTTTCCGGCTCCGCTGTGCCGGCGCTTGGTGTCATCGCGGCCCTCTCCCGACGGCGGTCACTTGATGTTCCGTCCTCTAGCCACCAGGGATCGCTCCTCCGGTTGCGCCCGCTCGCCACCGCCATCGCCACCTCCACGCCATCCAAGCCGGAGCTGATGTCTCGCTGCCGCCGCCGCCATCTGTCTTCAACCAACACACAGGCAGGGTGCCCCCCACCCTACTAAGGGTGGGTACCCATTTATCTACTTGCAATTAAGTTGCTTTCGAACCGCTGGGTGGGAGGGATATTATCTGCTTTGTAAGTCCTTGAGCACAGAACAACACATTACTTAGAACATAAGAGAAGCCATGTTGGATCAGGCCACTGGCCCATCCTGTCCAACACTCTGTGTCACACAGTGGCTAAAAACCAGGTGCCATCAGGAGGTCCCCCAGCAAGGCCAAACTCCAGAAGCCCTCCCACCTTTGCCCCCCAAGCACCAAAAATACAGAGCATCACTGCCCCAGATAGAGTGTTCCATCTATACCTTACAGCCAGGGGTCTTTTCCTGCAGGAGCGCACAGGAGCGGAGCTCCGGCAGTAAAGAGCCCAGGGGGTGGGCACATGCAACAAGCCCCAACCCCTGCTCCCAGCAGCCCTCAGTCAGAGCAAGAAGCAGCCAGGTAAGCTGCAGAGCCGCCCCCTCGGCCCCCCAGTCCAAAACAGTCCAGTGGCCAAGGTTTATTCAGGTACAAGCTCTCCCTCCTCTGTGAGGACAGATCTGCGTGTCCCCTCCCTCCCAATAGCTAGCAATCCAAAGCAGTCCAGTGGAGCCGGAGTGGTAGGTGTTGCCTTCTGACACACTTCCGGTGATGTCAGGGGGTGTGGCATATGCAAATGTTATGCTAATGAGTTATGCTAATGAGCTCCTGCACCTCTTTTTCTATGAAACGACCCCTGCTTACGGCTAATAGCCACTGATAGACCTCTCTCCATATGTTTAATCCACTCTTGAAACCGTCCATGCTTGTAGCCACCACCACTTCCTGTGCAGGGAATTCAACATATTAATTAGTCTTTGAGTGAAGAAGTAATTTGTTTGATCTGTTCTAAGCCCTACTGCTCATTAATTTCATTGAGTGCCCACGAGTTTTTGTATTGCGAGAAAGGGAGAAAAGTACTTCTTTCTCTACCTTGTCTATCCCATGCATAATTTTGTAAACCTCTGTCATGTCACCCTTCAATCGTTGTTTCTCCAAACTGAAGAGCCCTAACGTCTTTAGCCTTTCTTCATGTGGAAAGTATTCCATTCCCTTAATCATCTTAGAGGGACGGATCGGGGGTGCAGCAAATGGGCGCAATTCCACCGCAACATCTGGGAAGTGTTGCGCACCCGTCCCCGATCCGGCCCTTCCGCCCAAAACACGCAGCAAAAATAAACCACCTACCAAGGTGGTTCTTCTGGCAAGGCCGCATCAAGGCTGGCCGTGGGATCGCCGGCTCCTGGCCGAACTGTGCATGCTCAGACATGCGCAGTTTGGCAGCCTCCTGTCGCTGTCTCCCCGGTCTCCCTGGCATCTGATCGTGCCGGGGAGCAATTGCGCTGTATGATCCCGCCGCCGCGTGCCTATTTGGGTGCGGCTTTTAAAAGCCACACTTTTGCCCGACTTTTCCCCCCCTAGTTGCCCTTTTTTGTACTTTTTCCAGTGCTATAATATCTTTTTTAAGGTGTGGTGACACACAGAATTCCAGATGAGGCTGCACCATCGATTTATGCAGGGGCATTATGATATTGGCTGGTTTGTTTTCAATTCCCTTCCTAATAATCCCTAGCACAGCATTTGCCTTTTTTATTGCTTTGCACAATGGGTTGACATTTTCAATGAATTATCTACCACAATTCCAAGATCTCTCTAGTTAGTCTCCACCAGTTTGGACCCCATCAATGTGTATGTATAGTTGGGATTTTTGGCTCCAATGTGCATTACTTTGTGCTTTCCCACATTGAACCTTATTTGCCACATTGACGCCCACTCACCCAGCCTTGACATATCCCTCTGGAGTGCCTCACAATCCTCCCTGGTTCTCACCACCCTGAACAACTTAATGTCACCTGCTAGTTTAGCCACTTCACTGCTTACTCCCAACTCCAAATAGTTAATGAACAACTTAAAAAGCACCAGACCCAATACAGAGCCTACGATACCCCACTGCTTACTAACCTCCATTGTGATAACTGCCCATTTATACTCTGTGTTTCCCGTTAATTAGCTAGTTTTTAATACTGCGGTGGCTCAAGTGGTTAAGACACTGAACTGCAGGCTGTAGAAGGTCGGTAGTTCAGCAGTTCGAGACCCGAGTGTGCCGCATGATGGAGTGAGCTCCCGTCTCTAGTTCCAGCTCCTGCCAACCTAGCAGTTCGAAAGCAAGAAATTACAAGTAGATAAATGGTACCACTTTAGTGTTCCATGATCCTTGGTGTTTAGTCACGCCGGCCACATGACCATGGAAATGTCTTCGGACAGCGCTGGCTCTTCAGCTTTGAAACTGAGATGAGCACCGCAACCCTAGAGTCGGATTTGACTGGCTTTCGAGCAAGGTAACCTTTACCTTTACTTTAATACACAAGAAGACTTGTCCCTTTATCCCATGACTACTGAGTTTACTCGGGAGTCTTTGATAAGGAACTTTATCAAAAGCTTTCTGGAACTTTATCAAAAGCTCCCTCAAAGAACACTAACAGGTTAGTGAGACAAGATCTTCCCTTACAGATTCCATGCTGATTCTTCTTCAGTAGCTTTTGTTCATCAATGTGCCTCCTAATTCTGTCTTTAATAACGGATTCCACCAATTATCGACTAATATTAGACTGACCAGCCTGTAACTTCTGGGATCTCCTCTGGAACCCTTTTTAAAGATGGAGGTTACATTAGCTACCTTCCAGTCCCCAGGAATGGAGGCAGCTTTTAATGATAGATTCATATTTTTGTCAGGAGATCCACAAGTTCACATTTGAGTTCTTTCAGAACCCTTGGATGTATGCCATCTGGGCCTGGTGATTTGTTAGTTTTTAATGTGTCCATCAGTCATAGGACCTCTGCTCTTGTCACCTCAATCTGACTCAGGTCTTTCAACACCCCTTCTGAAATCTACGGTTCTGGAGTGGGCGAGCACATCCCATATTACACAGTGAAGACGGAGGCAAAAAATGGATTAAGTTTCTCTGCCATTTCCCTATTATCCTTTGGTAATCCTTTTACCCCTTGGTCATCCAAGGACCCCACTGCTTTACTGGCTGGTTGTCTGCCATTAATGTATTTGAAGAAATGTTTATTGTTGGTCGTTATTTTTTTGCAATATGTTCTGCATAGTCCCCTTTGCCTGTCTGATCACTGACTTGCATTTTATTTGTCACTGCCTGTGCTCCCTTTTATTTACCTTACTCGGACTACCCTTCCACCGCTTAAAGGAATCCTTCTTACCTTTTACTGCTTCCATGACTTTGTTTGTTAACCATGCAGGCCTTTTTAATACTTATTTGTACCTTTCCTAACCTGCAGTATACATTCTATTTGAGCTTCTAGGATTGCAGTTTTAAATAGTTTTAAATCGTCTCCAAGCTTCCCGAAGGGATTTGGCCCTCCTTTCCTTTCCTTGATGCTGGGAAAGATTGAAGGTCAAAGAAGACGGGGACAGCAAAGGATGAGATGGTTAGACAGTGTCATAGATGCAACGAACATGAAATTGAGCCAACTTCAGAGGACGGCGGAAGACAGGAAGGCCTGGCGTGATCTGGTCCATGGGGTCGCGAAGAGTCGGACTCGACTGTGCGACTGAACAACAACCTTTCCTTTCAGTGTCTTCTTCACAAGCCCCCTCATTTGAGAGAAGTTACTCCTAAAGATAAAAGTGGTTATGTTGGCCTTTTTGGGCAACTCCCTTTTCCTCTTACATTCTCAAACTTACTGGACTGACATACAGAGCCACTCCACCTCCAACCATTCCATCCCTATCCTTCCGATATAATTTATATCCAGGAATCACTGTATCCCACTGATTGTCTTCATCCTACCAAGTTTCTGAAATGCCCACAATGTCTGTTTTCCTCTGACCAATGCTTCCCTCTAAGCTGTGGAGTCTCGTGAGCAAAAATTCTACTTTGTGAACTACTGGCATTAAAGTTGTGTGTGAGCGATTTTGCTACTGCATAAATTAGTTTGCTCTGGAGCCATCCTTCCTAAGCTAAGACAGAAATGTGCAAGCCGGAGGCTAAAAAACTGTGAGCTAGCTCACACTAACTCAGCTTAGAGGGAACACTGCCTCTGACACGAAGCATTCCCACTCCCCCATTTTACCTCGGACACTTCTAGCATTTGTATATATACATCTATAATTTCCTGGACACGCTAAGCCTGCAACCTTCCTCCTGCGGCCTTGACCCTTTCCACAGTAGTGAAATTTCATGCATCGATGTTTTAAAAACGGCATGTTACGTGGAATTTACCACAGTAGATTTTTTCCTTCTTACCCTACGTTTTCAGAATTCATTGAAACTAGGGGAGGAAAAACCTGTTGCAGAAAATTTCACATAACGCACTTGTTTTAAAAAACCAATGCCGGGAATTTCACTACTGCGGAAATGGCGCTCGTCAGGCAGTCAGTGTTGTTTGTCACTCTCTCAGTGGCCAGACCTAATCCATTTCCTTGTAGAACAGTAACAGCTCTTTGAGACGAGCCATCCCGAACCAGAGGCATTTCATCTCCTGTTGGCTTTTCCCCCAAGATTTAGTTTACAACCTGCTTTGCCACCTTTTTGATTTTCAGTACCGGCAGCCTGGTTACTTCTTGGGACAAGTGGAGGCTCTGTCTTTTGTACAGGTCCTGCTTGTTCCAAAAAGCATCCCTGTCAGGCATGTAGCCAGAAAATTTTTTTTGGGGGGGGAATGAGTGCAGTGATGGTCAGCCCATCATTATTTACTTTCTTATTTATTTATACTTTATTATTTACCAATTTTTTCCCTTGAGACTCAAGGTGGATTACATTGTATGGAACATTGCAATCAAATAGCATGAGAGATCTATTAAACAATGCAATAGGACTAGCCTTACAAAAATTACAAAAATGCAAAAAATGCAAAAAAGTATCAAACATGCCATGTCAAGCAATGCAGAAGACGGAATTACAAATAATGAAAACAATGCTGTAACAGCACGATAGAGCATACAACAGTTCAATAATGTATAGCGTACACTGTGGCATAGACTACAGCGCTGTTCTGTATAAGCTTTATAAAAATGCCCTTCCAAGCAACTGTTTTACATAGTTTGCAGAATTAAAGAAGTGTGAGAGCCTTCTTCCAGTTAAATTCAACCTTCTTTTCTTTGTAAGTCACTAACTCAAGGCTTCTAATGGTGCCACCCAACAAATGGGAAAGATCAACCACTACCCATACACCCAGGTCTGCTTTCCACTTTTCTTGACAAGGAATGGGTCGGGAACCTTCAGCAGATATTAAAATTTTATAAACCTTTGAGAGGAAGCCTTTCATGGAGTGGCTTTTCTGAGGAAGTCAGGAAAGTTTCCACACTTTTGTCATTCTGTGAACTATGTAAAACAGAATGGTTCAAGAGGACATTTTAATAAAGGTAATAAAGGTAATAGGGCTGTAGGATAGTGGAGTGTTTCAGGGGGATTGAGAGAGAGAGCAAATTCTTAGTGGTACTTATAAAAACTGTGTTTCACCTAGACTGCTTCTGCGTCCCACTAGTAGTACTTGTGCTACTGGTTGAGGACCATTGCCCTAAGGTAATTAGCATATCTTTTTTTTGTGCCAGTTGGAGAAAGAATTCAAAGTAAATACTATAAGCATTCTATTAAACTGAGGATGCTTTGATTTTCTAGATTGAAGAACAGCCCCTTCTCCATACTGCTCACATTATCCAGAAACAATGCCTAAAATCTTGTAACCACTGTCTGCGAGTGGCAACGCTGGTGTTAGTGTACTAACTAGGGGTGTGCAAAAAAAAAGAAGGTATTTTTCAGATTCGGGTATATTGAACAAACAAAAAAATCAGTATTCTCCAATATTCCTGAATCCCAATATCAGTATGGCATTGAGATTCAGGAATTTTTTTGGGAAACTCCATTATACCCTATGGGGACCATTGACATATGCCTTCTGAGTTCACTAGCCGAGTCACGCCACAGCAGCAGGGCTTGGAGGAGTAGGTCTCTTTAAATGCTTACTGCCTTTACCAAACATGGTGGTGCAACTCAGCAACTGAACTCAGAAGTTCACTAGCCAAGTTGCGCCACGGTGGCAGGGCTTGGAGGAGTAGGCATTTAAAGAGACCACAGTGTTTTTAAATGCCTTTTGCCTTCTCCAAGTGCAGCGGTGGTGGGGCTTGGAGGAGAAGGCATTTAAAGAGACCGCAATATCTTTAAATGTCTTCTCGGTATAGTTAAATGCACCCGAATAAGAGCTGGGGGGAAATTGTCTGGAGGGAGGGTCAGCTATACTGGTAGCTGGTAAGGTATTTTTCCAGCTTGGATAAACCGAATGCATACCCCTAGTACTCACCCCAAGCAACAATCTCTCTTTCTGACTGCTTCCAGCTCTTTGCAGAAAGCTAATATCTGCTGAACTCTAATAAATAACAGGGCTTGATTCCAATCTTGTGTAGCAGTTGTTCCCATGCTGTTCCTGAAGGTCCTTGGGGTGGAACTTTGTTCATAGTGCTCTGCATGTAACCTGCGGAGTAAAATTTCAAAATAATAGTGGTTTATTTAGTTTTTTTAGTTGGTTTATTTATATCATCACACATAGTAGCTGTCATAGTTAACTGTGAACAGAATTAGCCAAAATTAGCCACTTATTACAACAAATAGTAATTTTAAAGATTAACAAGTTTCTTTCTCAAATCAGAATTGGTGTCTAGAAGACCTTAGATTGATTCCAATTTTTTTATTTTTGTATCTATGCGCTTCAAAGAACTGAAAACTTACACAGAGGTTGGAAGGAAAAAAACACTCTTTGCTCTTTCACATGTCTTGATTTAGGAGCAAATTGTATGTTTCTTCGATATGCTGTAGAAGATGGAGGAGTCCAAAGCAGGCAAGGGGATATGAAAGTTGCCCATATACTCAAGCATATAGGAATTGTAATGACCTAACATTGAGGATTGTTTTACAGAGCTGTTAGATCATTTGATGGGACTTAAAGGACCGCTGTCGCAAGATTTAAAAGCTTTTAACCATCATTAAAAAAATACTTTTAAGATTTTTTACCCCTCCCCCCATTTTTCCAGTTTTTCCATCAGAATCATTGAGGTGGGAAGAGTATAGAAACTGGTTTCTCCTTAGCCCACCCATTCAGGCATTCACCTTTCTAAATCTTGCACAGATATGTAGTCTGTCTGTTCAGAGATACAGATCCACAGTAACAAAAAGTTGGCAGCTGGCAAGCAGTCACAAAGAAACTCTTTGTTTCAAAGTTAGGATCCCAGGAGCAAACGAGCAAGAGAGCTCTTCCATAGGGAACCACGGAATTATACCCCAATCCCAGTCATAATTAGCTGTGGCCATCAGCCAATCACGAGTGGCAGGGTGTGTGCCCAATTGCTGGTTGCCATGGTTGCCAACATCGGGTGTGTGTGGGGATTTGCTATGAGTTTAGAGGCCCTGCCTGCAGTCAGGTGACCCAACCTCCAGCCTTCTTCATGGTGTACGTGACAGGTCTCATGTGAGCCCTAGCGTGGATCCTTAAAGTCTGGTTCTTAGCTTAGAGGTGTTAAGGAATGTGTGGTTATATGGCATGGCTATTAGATGGCTCAGGCCATCTGGTCTCACCATTTGGCTTAAAACAGGAACTAAAGACACAGAATGTCATCACAGGAGAAGGCATGAGAATTTAGAAAGCAATATTTCTATACATCTATACATTATATTTTAAACTTAGTTTGGATTTCTAGATTATTGATATTCTAATGTAAAGGTCTGTTTTTCTCTTCTATCAGATGTTGCTGTTTATGCAGGGTTTTTAAAAAAATCAATCTTCAAGCTGTGTTCGGGCTACAGGGAGTTTCTTCTATATCCCTAAACTAGCGGGTTTAAATAAAATCCAGTATGTTATGTCCTGTGTGTTAATGGCATGCTTGTACAGTCATTAAGCCTTGCTGCATAAAGGGGAAAGAGCTATGTGACACTGGGACACATTTTGGTTATGTTTTCATAGATGTGACAGAAGTATGTGATGGGGTGATGTTGTGTAGTTAGGACACTTGCTTGTGTAACTGCAACATCCAAGAGTTTATGATCAGTCTCTTTATAAAGTGGGCATGCATGTGATCAGGCCAACTGGTTTCCCAGACAGATGCATCCTTGTATTAAGACAGGTGCAAGGGGGGGGGGATGGCAAGACTTGTGGGGGCATTTCATTTTCTCCTTCTCTGTATTTCTTCTTTCACATCCCTGAAAGCCCCTATAGCCTCTCCCCATTTCCTACTTCCTTCTCTCCTTCCCACCCATGCACCAGCCAACCTGCGTTTATGTGCTGGCGGAAGGTGGCACAGGGGATTTATCCTCTGGTTAAACATCTGAGCTGAACAGGACTGCTGTCAGTTCGAGCCCCGCACTGGTGTGAGCTACCAGCCATGTCCCCAGCTCGCTGTCCACCCAGCGGTTCGAAAGCTTCGGCGAGTAGATAAAATGGGTACCACTCCTTAGAGAGGGTGGGCACACTTAACCCCCCCGGTGGGAAGTATTAGCCGACAAACAAAAGGTCTGCACGTAAGATCAAAAGCCAAGAGAGATCTATGCAGCATCAAAGAAAAACCTACAATGGGCCATTCCGGCCAGACGGTGGCAGTGGTGCGCTGCGACTGAGAAAAATGCTGACGACATCAAGCAACGCCGACTAAAGAATGCTGCCGGAACACGTCTGATGCTTACAGCTGACCAAACTCCCTGTCGACTGCGAAGTGTGTGTGATTAAAAATGATATATGTTGTCCTCCCTTACCCCCATTATTGTTAGTTCCGTGTCAACACATGAGTAACTGTAAATTGCTCAGAGCCGGCAGCTCTGCAAGGATTGAGCGATCAATAAATTGAAAGATTATTATTATTATCTGGTAGCCCCTACGCAGCAAAACTATGGCCCAGTTGTGTGACACCGGCCACTGGTCCTAGTTGAGAACTGAAAAACCCTAAAGGAGTTGCATGGGGTACCTAACTTTCTCCTGTATCTCCTGGTAACACCCACATTCTCACCTTTCTTTGCTTCCCTTCTGCTCATCCACCAACCAACCTACCTTTTATCCCCCCCCCAATCTTCAGCTATATTTATTTATTTACTGCATTTGTACTCCTTTCTGTGCAGTGGTGATCCAAAGCAGCTGACATCATTCTCCTCTCCTCTATTTCATCCTCACAATAGCCCTATGTGGTAGGTTAGGAGGCGAATATATAAATGGTCCAAGGTTACCATAGCAGAGTGCTAATTCAAATCTGGGTCTCCCAGATCTTGGTCTGAAATTCTAACTATTGGCTTTTGCTGTTGAATGGTAGCAATTAACCAGGCCTGGGTGATTCGTGCAAGTTGTATGGCATCAAGTTGGCTGATGTTTGCTGCTGGGTCTGTCTCTGATGAGTCCTCCCTTAAAGGCCAAAACATCCCTGGAAAGGGCGCTACCCCCTTCTCCTGCCATTTACTGAGGAAGTGATACTTAAAGGTTGGCAATATGTATTGTGGTTGCCTATAAACAGCCACAGAGGTCATTTGTTTCTTAAAGCTATGGGTGCTGCTTCTGTTATTTTGAGGGTTTTTTTAACCACAATGTAATGGTTTTTTAAAAAATTAGATTTTTCTGTAGGAAGAGCCGTCTTGTCCATTCATGGCTCCAGTCTCCATTAAGTCTGTACAGATGTAGCTATGTTGAGAATTCAATTTATTGATGATGCACGTACAGTGGACTATTGTCATTTGCAATTTGCTACTTGCAGTTTCCCTTATTCGTGGTCTTTGGCCCAGCCTTAATTGTGGTCTCTGGTACAAACTCTGGATTGGCAACCCTGTGCATACTCATGGAAGAAATGTGGAAGCTGGCCC
>NW_015166483.1:316413-325584 GCF_001447785.1 Gekko japonicus | reverse complement strand
GGCAGTCCTTCAGGTATGTTAGTCCCAAAACATACAGGACCAATCTTTTTGGAATACCAAATGAAACAAAAAAGTCTACCCGCTGGCAGGAGACAGCAACAGAAGGAGACAGATGACTGGGAAGAGATTCTCAGAGGTTTGGTGTCATGACTGAGAAGGCCCTCTTCCAGGCATCTAATCTCAGAAGGCTGCAGCACCCAAAACAGGGCCTCCAAAGATGACAGTAGTGATCAAGAAGGTCCAAAAGGGAGTAGGCAGTCCTTCAGGTATGTTGGTCCCTAAACATACAGGGCTTTGAAGGCCAAAACCAGCACCTTGATTTGTGCCCAGAAAAGAACAGGGAGATGGACCAAGACTGGAATGAGATGGTCCTTACAACCCACCCAAGTCAGCGTCCTGACTGCAGCACTCTGTACCAACTGACATTTCCAAACACTTCTCAAGGGCAGCTCCACATAGAGCACATCGCAGTAATCTAATCTAGATGTAACCAGGGCATTAACCACAGTGGTCAGATCTTTTTTTGCCCAAGAAAGGCTACAGCTGGCTAGCCAGTCAAAGCTGGTAAAAGGCACGCCTGGTAAACCTGGTGAAAAAGCCCCCCCCCCACTATGGACCTGTTCTTTGAAGAGGATTGCAATCCCATCCAGAACAGGTGACACCTTGAATCCTGGGTCAGACCTTCCACCACCAGTAGCAGTTTCACCTTGCTGGGATTAAGCTTCAGTTTATTAGCCTGCATCCATTTCAAAACTGCTTCTAGGCACTGGTTCAGGATTTCTACAGACTCCCTGGGATCAGCTGAAAGCACGAGGTAAAGGTGAGTGTCACCTACATATTGGTGACTACTAATCTCCAGGTAATCGCACTCAGTGGTTTCATGTAGATGTTAAAGAGCATAGGAGACAAGATGGAACCTTGTGGGACTCCACAAGCCGAAGGCCATGGGGCTGAGCAGCAGTCCCCCAGCACCATCTTATGAAACATACCCTCCAGGTAGGACAAGAACCACCACAGAGAAGTGCCTCTCACTCACAACCCAAATAGTCCGGAAAGATAATATGATTAATGGTACTGAAAGCCACTGAGAAGTCTGGGAGGAACAACTGAGTTGCACTCCCTCTGTCTACCTTCCAATGCAAATCATCCACCTGGGCAACCAAAGGCTGTTTCAGTCTCATAACCAGTATGTATTGCATGCAAGCACTGGAATTTAGTATCCAAGTACTTTATATTTTTTAACAATTGAGATTATAAAGATTATTATGAGTGTGTAATGCCTGAGGAAATCTCAGAAGCCAGAGAGATGCTGAATGTGATGTCCCATGTTCTGGATTTTCAAATTTCTGAACTACTGTTTGCTCCTCCCAGGACAAACAGAAACAGAAGAAATTATCCAACAAAGCCTATTGTGCTTCAGATGGTAGAATCCAGCTGTTCTTGGTGCAGAGCTTTGGGGGTATAGCACATCAAATGCATAACCGGATTTCAGGGTTCAGATGAAGGCACTTTCTACCCCATAATTCAATCTCCAGAAGTAACAAGTTCCAGATGTTATACAGGAAATGTGCACAATCCCATAAGAAAAGTGATGCACACCGTTTTCAGTGCCATGGAATCAGGTATACACATAGGACCTGGTCTGTGGTCATGCAAAGAATTTCTGGATGTAGAAGCTACACAGCTATTTTCCAATTCAATTAGTGTATTGCTTCCCCCCCCACCCCCCAGTTTAGTGCTGTTCTTTCCTCTGCCATTCAATGAAAAGCCTTCCAGCAAGTCTGAATACAGCTTACAGAGAAGCTGGCTGTATACCTTAGAATATTATGGCCTTTAAGTGGGTCCCTGACATTTACACCAGCCGGGTGCTAACTGGATTTATCCATTGTCTTTCCATTGAGTCCTTTGACATTTTTCATCCTTTGTCTTCTTGGTAAATGGTATATAGAACTGCAATGGATGAGCCAGTGCCCATAAAGCAAAGACAGGATTTATGAAGATGCCCCCAAGCTGTCATTGTTATTGTAAATTTTGCAACTGGTGAGTAAGATGGGCCAAGACAGTGAGGTGTGTGTGGGGGAAATAGTATTCAATCTGTGCAGAAACAATTGTGCTGTGAAGTTTAACAGATGGCCACCTGTGCTCTCCTTAATCGATATTGCTCAGAAATCTGGAGAATGCATAAAATAGTCAGGAACTAGAACGGGAAAATGGAACAGAATCTCTTAGAGGTCCAAGGCTCCCCAGGTCTTGAGCTAGTTCTTTTTTCCTTATTCTTTAAAGAATATTTATATGTTGTCTTTTTATCATATATCACTCAGGAAAAATATTTTTTAAAATTAAAAATGCTCCAAAGCAACTAATAAAGCAAACATAATAAAATATCAGATCAAATCAAGAGTAGCAGTGGCAGATAAGTAGGGCTCCATTAGAGGCACATCAACAGATCAGACTTACCAACTACATGCTTGAGCTGCACCATGGCTTGTTGTCAGTCTTATTGAGTGTTAACATTGATTTTGGTCCTTCATCTACCGTATGTTATGAACTCCTCATCTGACAGCTTCCTTTCCTCTTGTCTACATGAAGCCTTCCAAACTAATAGATTATGATTCTGCAAGAATCATGCATTTTCAGTTCATCCATACCACAAATAATATATTCTGGAGTAAGTGGTAAACTTCTGCAAACTGGCTCAGTTGCTGCCTTTTTCAGTTATGAAGGCCAGTAGTATGTAGTAGTTAGAGGTGCTAGTCTAGAAACAGGCAGACCCAAGTTCAAATCCACCCTCTGCCATGAAACTCCAGGGAGGTGACTTTGGGCCAGTCAGTCTCTTAGCCTATTTTACTTCACAAGATTACTGGAGGAGATAAGAACTATTTACACTGCCCTGAACTCTCTGGAGGAAGGGGGGGGGGAATAAAAATAAGTGAGAGTAAATGAATAATTCATGTGACCAAGTAATTTAGCCCTATAGAAATGAGCCAAATCCCCTCCAAACTGTTAGGACGTGTGTGTGCTGTCAAATCACTCAGGAACTAGAAGGGGAAAATGGAACAGAATCTCTTAGAGGTCCAAGGCTCCCCAGGTCTTGAGCTAGTTCTTTTTTCCTTATTCTTTAAAGAATATTTATATATTGTCTTTTTATCATATATCACTCGGGAAAAATATTTTTTAAAATTAAAAATGCTCCAAAACAACTAATAAAGCAAACATAATAAAATATCAGATCAAATCAAGAGTAGCAGTGGCAGATAAGTAGGGCTCCATTAAAGGCACATCAACAGATCAGACTTACCAACTACATGCTTGAGCTGCACCATGGCTTGTTGTCAGTCTTATTGAGTGTTAACATTGATTTTGGTCCTTCATCTATGTTATGAACTCCTCATCTGACAGCTTCCTTTCCTCTTGTCTACATGAAGCCTTCCAAACTAATAGATTATGATTCTGCAAGAATCATGCATTTACAGTTCATACATACCCCAAATAATACATTCTGGAGTAAGTGCTAAACTTCTGCAAACTGGCTCAGTTGCTGCCTTTTTCAGTTATGAAGGCCAGTAGTATGTAGTAGTTAGAGGTGCTAGTCTAGAAACAGGCAGACCCAAGTTCAAATCCACCCTCTGCCATGAAACTCCAGGGAGGTGACTTTGGGCCAGTCAGTCTCTGAGCCTATTTTACTTCACAAGATTACTGGAGGAGATAAGAACTATTTACACTGCCCTGAACTCTCTGGAGGAAGAGGGGGGGGGGAAATAAAAATAAGTGAAAGTAAATGAATAATTCATGCGACCAAGTAATTTAGCCCTATAGAAATGAGCCAAATCCCCTCCAAACTGTTAGGACGTGTGTGTGTGTGCTGTCAAATCACTTCTGATTTATGGTGACCCTATGAATCACTTTGTATTGTCAACAGCCTTGCTCAGGTCTTGCAAACTGGGGCCTGTGGCTTCCTTGACTGAGTCAGGTTGGACTAGTACTTACTTCATATTTCAGGTCATAGCTTAATTTTATACTCCATGTACACTTAATCATACACGAAAGTCCAAGGACTAGGATTGCCAGGTCCTCCCTGGCCACCGGCGAGAGATGGGCAGGTAGAACTACCAGCTCCAGGCTGGGAGACTTCTGGGGAACTGGGGGTTGAGCCTGGGGAGGGGAGGGACCTCAGTGGGGTACAATGCCATAGAGCCCACCCTCCTCAGCATCCGTTTTCTCCAGGGGGACTGATCTCTGTAGTCTGGAGATGAACTGTAATCTTGGGGGATCCCCAGGTCCCCCCTAGAGGCTGTCATCCCTACCGAGGACCAATCCCCAGCATTCCTATTTAAATGACCTGAGATCTGGGAAAAGGCCTTTGTTCCAGTAGATGGAGTAGTTCCTATTGGTGGACTCCATTATACTGTGTTGGAAGAATTACTTCTGGAACAAGAAGCGATACACCATTATGACAATGCAGATGATGAATCTCTATAGAATAATTCTAATGGCTGCTACAGCCAGTTGACAGAAGAGACCCTGGATCCTAGCTGTATGGCAAAGCACATGTTTTGTCTGCAGAAATAAATGACCATATCTTTTTTTCCTGCGTGCATTATTTAGCAACTGCTTAAGGGCCATATGGAGCAGACTTATGGAATGGCTTACAGAACTGACAAAACCCAATAATCTTGCATACTTATACCCACAGTAAAATATGCCCTGTTATTGACAATAGTTGGTTTATGCAATTACTGCCTTGAGTTTTAAGAATGTCAGAAATACGTCAGAAGTGGCATTTATTTGGACTGATATCTTGAGAACACGTGATAGTATTAGACTCACAATTTAGGTTGTGTTTAACGCTACTTACATTTTCTTCATTGTGGGAATTTTTTTTTTAAAGCATAAAATCTCCCTAATCCCCAGTTTAATAAATGGTGGGAAAAATGTTCTTCTTGCTGACTTAGTGGCAGCTTTAAAATGTCACACACTGGTACTTATATCAGCAGGTGACCCTAAAATGTGAGTTTTTTCCAAAACTTTTCCACCTGAATGACCTAGCCGCAATCCAGCACAGACTTTAGTGTCCTTAAACCCACTGGAATCAATGGGCTTCAGTATGCATTGGATTGTGGCCTTCTTATATAACATTACCCACAATTTTTTTTAATTCGGGAGATTTGCAACAAATGAGTCATAATTTACAGAATTTATTGCTAGAAACAACTAGTCTTTTGTTTGGGAGTAAATAAACTGTTCCAAATTATTTAGATTTTGACCTTTTGTGTTGGCCCACCACTAATACTTCCTGGATGAACTCTTGAGATCCTCTCAGTAAAAATGGCAGCAGTGTGACTAAGTTCACCGTATCTTACCAACATGTTAAGGAGATGCTTTAGGCTGTAATCGTCTGGCACAATCTGTACCAATTCACAGGTTGATGGTGCACTAGTTGGCAGTGGACTGCAATAGCAGCTGAATCTGATCTATAGGACTTGGCTTTTGGAATGATTTTTAAATCTGCATCCTCTTTTAAGATACATTGATAGATATTAGAAATGTGACAGAACTATTGATTATTAATAACTGAAATCATAGGAGCAAAAACTGTATAGGTTCAGTCAAACGGGGTTATCCATTTATGTGACTAGCCCTCATAGATTTCGTTTTCGGCTTGTATTAAATCAAACACACTGAGAAGCTCTGAAGAATCACAGAGAAGACAATTTAGAAATCCTATCCCACTCACCCCCACTCGTCCACATGAAGCCAGCTGGGTGACCTTGGGTCAGTCACAATTCTCTCAGAGCTCTCTCAGCTCCACCTACCTCACAGGGTGTCTGTTGTGGGGAGAGGAAGGGAAGGCGATTGTAAGCCATTTGGAGACTCCTTCGGGTAGAGAAAAGCAGTGTATAAAAACAATTTCTCACCCCCCCACCCCGGATCTATAAATTCTCAGGGGCTGGAGCTGCATGATTCTACCCTCCCCCCATTTTCAGCAGAGTCCTTATCATGCCGGCTTTGTGAGAGTCTTTTTTTTTATGTAAAGGGCCTATTTTTCAACATACCTGGAGATCTCCCCAGTATTTTGATGTTCTGACCTTGTAAGTGGGTGGTCCACTGGGCAGTTTTCATCTTCCACAGAAGGGCCTGCCAATGTACCATTAGATATTGAGACAGTGATCACTTCTTGCCCTCTTGGGATCATTTGGTGGGGAAATTCAAAGAAATACTTCAGTCAACTCTGCTTTTTCCTCTGTCCCCAAATCTCTGCTGTTTCTTCTACCTACTCCTTCCCCACGAGCTCAGAAGGGTCACATTCTTCAAGCTCTCACAGCAGAGCCATCAGCTTCCATCTCCTAATAACTAGCAGCCCTTGAGGAAGCATCAGCTGACTATTCTGAGTCATTAACCTAACAAAGGAATGGCCAGGTAATATGTGTTATACATCTGGTAGTGCTTAGTGCAAACTGGTTTTGACACTCAAGCCTCCAGTGAGTTTGCAAGAGACCTAGCTGGTGTTTGGAGTCCTCTTCTTTAGCCATACAGTGGGAGTCATGGAAAATATGAGCAAAATTATCTACTATGTGTAAATACATAAAACAAAAAATACACCTCCATCTCTTCAAATTGTTTATTTTAAAATTATAAGCTTAGCAAATATGGACTAAGGTGATAAGCGAAAGCCACTGTTTATGTGACCAAAGCAATGGAGAGATGGTGAAACAGGGCACCATCCGAAGTGACTTTTAAGTTCCATTGAGATAAACAGGGTTTTAATATTCAAAGATTCAAACTCATAAAAAAATGCTATTAAAATCAGAAATCACTGAGTGTAGAGTAGGTACAAGCAAGATGTACATGCTACAGATTTGATTTCAAAATATGAATCGACAATGAGCAAGCCAACAGCATTTACAGCAAATCAAAGCCACGTATTAATAACATCTCTGTAAATTTCCATTCCTAAAACTCTGTTAATACCAAGCTCAAATATGTGTAAGTTTCATTAGACTGTGCCTATTATCTGGGCTGTGGTGGCTCAGAGGTTAAGATGCTGAGGTGTAGACCAGAAGGTCTGTAGTTCGGCAGTTCAAGACCCTAGTGCTGTGTGACGGAGTGAGCTCCTGTCTCTGGCCCCAGCTCCTGCCAACCTAGCAGTTTGAAAGCAAGAAATTGCAAATAGATAGATAAGTATTGTTTTGGTGGGAAGGTAACAGCATTCCGTGCACCTCAGAGTTTAGTCATGCCGGCCACATGACCACAGAAACATCTTCGGACAGTGCTGGCTCTTTGGCTTGGAAATGGAGATGAGCACCGCCCCCTAAAGTCGGATTCAACTAGCTTTCAAGCAAGGGAAACCTTTACCTTTATTATCCAGGCAGAATTCCCAGCTTGGCGGTAGTCTGGTAAGTCATGTCAAGCAAGATTCCTCCTCTCACTTTGTGTCACTTTTTCTAGTCTATTGAGATTTCAAAGATCCACAGTGGTGTTTTTCTGTTTTTATACAGAAGCCCTTGGGGGCGCTCAGTAGGCTTGGTTCTACAACTGTCTGACTACTAACAGAAGACTGGAGCAGAGGAGGACATTTCCCTAAATTATCCTGCTCCAGACTGAAAAGGAATGTCAAACCCAGCCCTCAGCTGCATCTCTCTATTGCTGCCCTTTTTATTTTTTGCATTCAGAAGATGACTGGATCCAATCTTTGCTGCCTCACTGTCTCAGATCTCACAGGGATATCATCCGCCCACTCCTAATTAACTTGACGGGCAAGTCAGCAGCATGGCTCACCTCAATTTACCTTGGCCACAGACCACACAGCCTCCTTCCACAACACAGCATCATGGCAGGAATGATCAAACCTATAATTGCCGAGAGTAGAGAGCCCATCAGCATAGGCTAGTGAAAGCAGCCATTCAGAGATAATAACTGAGCAAGAGGAAACAATGGGAGAGCACAGTTTGTAATAGGCCTGGAATATATTCCACTGTCCCCATTAGGAAAGGAAAGCTGGCTTTGCTTCATGTGTGTTGATAAATCCTGGGACTGAAAACTGATTACAGGCTTCCATTGATTAATCAACTGGCTTTTAATGGGTTCACTTTAAATATATTTGCATATCACCGAAACCTTACAGCGAAAGGCAGTGTTTCCCTGAGATAGCCAGCTATCTAACAAAAGCCACTCATTCTTAATGTTTCCTTACTCATCACTGGCCCCGGTCAGACGGGAGGTTTTGGGCCGGAAGAGGGACGGATCGGGGGCGCAGCAAACGGGCGTGAGCACACCGCAACATCTGGGAAGCGGCGCGCACCCGTCCCCGATCCGGCCCTTCAGGCCGAAAATGCGCTGAAAAAAAGAACCAGCAAAAGAGGAGGACTTACCTGAAACGGCACAGCAGGCGCGGCCGTGAGGTCGCCGGCGCGCCTGTCTTCAGGAGCATTTGAGGCTCCCAGCCGAACTGCGCATGCACACACATGCACAGCTGGCTGCCTCGCACTCCCTTCCGTGGCTTTCTTCCCAGCATCTGATCGTGCCGGGGAGCAACTGTGAGGCGGCTCACGGGATCTGTCTGATCCTGCTGGTGTGTGTTTCTTTTGGTGCGGCTTTACAAAGCTGCACTTTGGCCGCATCAATTTCCCACTGTGTGGCAGGGGCCACTGTGAGCCAAAGTGTCTGTTAAAAAGAGAACCTATTTAGCATTTATGTGGGACTTTCAAGTGTTTGACATATTTCATATGCATTATTTCCATAATGCTTACAACAATTCTGTAAGGAAAGTTGATATCATTATCTTTAAGTTGTGGCGGGTTGGGGTCAGCAAAGGCACACAGGTTTGCTTTACTGAATCTGCAGCAGAGGCAAGTTTTCATTGTGATCTTCCCAGACCCTTAACCACCAGGGGGACACACAGTGGGATTTGGGTGAATATAGCCACGTGCCGTAATTTTACTAGGTATACTGGGAGTGTGCTCATTTGGCAACTCACCATTTTCTGTACGGTCCTTTTAAGCAGCTGTTTTATCTCCAAAATAGAGGTGGCCTAGACTGGGAGAGTGCAGCAGAAATAATCATGAAATTAAGCACTGCTCATTAAACTACAGAGAAAACATGAATGGAAAGGACAGTGAATGAATGGAGGAAGAAAGCAGTGAGTGAGAGAATAAATCAATGAGTAGCACAACA
>NW_015166483.1:311133-316371 GCF_001447785.1 Gekko japonicus | reverse complement strand
CCAAACAGAAATACATTGTCAGGCACGTACTATATTGAAAGATTGACTAGTTTGCTCCCTCTTTGCAGAGGGCAGAGATTTTATAGCAGGATCTCAGCTTAAAACAAAACATCCCTGCAAAGATCTCATTAATCAAACCTCTACTACATTTGGGTCTTATCACTGTGCGTGCTACCTGGTAATCTCCATGGCAACTACATTTCCCATCCATCATTAGACTTTGCTTAACCTCTGCTACTTAACCTGCCACATCAATTCATCATTCCTGAGCCATACAGTGGGATCCCTGGAGGTTCCTCTTGGAGTTAAATGCTTACCAACTGCAAGTCCTTTTTATGATCATTGGGCAGGATCTAAAGCATCCCTCTGAATTCAGGGGGAGTCCTTTCAGATGTTGGGCATGGAAAATAACAATGGCAAAACAGAATTGAATGTTCCTTTAATAACCACCTACGGTAGGAGCATGGGCTGCAAACACATTTTTCTTTTAGGTCACACCCACACAACTCTAATTTAGGGCCTTGGACATGCTGTTTATGTGCATCTGATCCACGGAGCCTGCTTCAGCTTGTGCTGGTTGTTTATCTCACACGGCCGAGCTGAATGCAGCCTACTAGTCACGAATCACGCTTGCCATGTGCTTGACGCTCCCCTCCCTTTTGCAGTTTAAGGCAGGCAGCAAAAACATGTTCATCATGCTGTTGATGAGATGTGCTATAAGGCATAAGAACATAAGAACAGCCCTGCTGGATCAGACCAGTGGTCTGTCTAGTCCAGCAGCCTGTTTCACACAGTGGCCAAACAGCTGCCCTGGAGGGCCAAACAAACAAGGTATTGTTGTTCTATTGCACTGTTTATTAAATATTTCTCACTCTAACATGCTATTAGATTGAATTATTTTATATCATGCAATCTGCCTTGAGTCTCAATGAGAAAGGTGGGCTATTGATGTAGCCTTTATATCTTAAGGGCTGAAAAGGGCCCTTTATAGCCCTTATAAAAGACTATAAAACAAAGAAGCAGGGGACCCACAAGGAGTTGCAGTGGACTTCTCATTTATCTCTGTATCCCCTCCATTATTTCCTCTTTCCTTTTCCTGACAACCCCAGTATACCTTCCCTTTCCCCGCTTTCCTTCCTATCTACCAGCTGGCCTACTTTTACCTGCCTCTCGTTTTTCCTCTATCCTTCCCCTAGTAGCATCTCCCTGGAAAAAGACTGGCTGAGTTGTGTGGTTGGTGCCCATGCTGGCCCAGGACCAGTTGCATGTTGGCCACTCCCTTAGGGACAGCTGGGGCCCATTGCTCAGAGGCCACCCCTCTCGCGGTTTCCCAGGATGAGTTGCATGGGTGAGGTGGGGCTGGCAGCGAGGGGCTGGGGCATGGGAGTCCAAAGGCTGAGCTACATGATTTGTTTGTTTTAGAGGTGTCTCTGAGTTCACCACATCGATCATATTCACACTTCAGCTCCACCCCTTAAAAGCCACAGAAGCTCATTTTTCTGATCAGGAGTGGCACAGGTAGAGGAGGTGGCTCTTGTTCCTCCCAGCCTTTTTCCTGATCCTAAAGAACCCTCAGTGGGGAGTTATTTGCATAAATTTGGGAGATGCACATGGAGCAGCCCAAAGTATTCACAGTTCGACATAAGACTTCTCCATGGAAATTTTTTCTCTGGAGCTTGTCTCCAAAGGTGATTGGCTTGGAGCACCCACCTCTTGATCCCCTGCAAGGCCTATTGAAAGGGAGAAATGCCATTGCCTGGGAAATCAGGAGAATTAAAAAAACCCACAAGACTCCTGGTGCTGCTGATGGTAAACATCCAAACATGAAAAACAACATGGATTTTTTTGGCTTTTTTGTAGTGTGTAAGAATCCCAGATTTGTGTTACTGTTCTGTAAAATCATGGTAACAACCTGGAACAGTGACTTTTGTGTATATTTGGGGGCTTGGGAATTTCAGAATGATGTAATCGGCTGCAAACACAGAAGTGGTTTGGTCCCTGCTTAACTGACTTGCCCATTAAGACCAAGAACTCCTCCACACTTGCAAACTTTCCCCATCATTCCCCTTTAATTCTTCTTTCCATTCCAAACATTTTGGAGTTGATATGAAAAAAATGTGTAAACTGAAGCCGCAATCTCTGGGTAGAAGCTCAGAAAAGCATCACTTCATGATGTGTAAACTGAAGTAGAAGCTCAGAAAAGCATCACTTCATGAATGAGAAACAAATCACATGGTTTTCATATACGGATTAATTTTCTTGCCTTAGAGGCTCAATGTGGGGCAAAGGGGCAGAAAGAAATGTGAACCATCCACACTTTCTGTGCTTAGTGGTACTTCATTAATGAAAGTTCTGAGGCCGCAATCAGCCTGGCACTTGCTTTTCAAGGAAAGGAAGGGGGGGGGCAAACTCTACCTCATCTTTGCTTCTTTGCCTTTTTCAAGGGATTACAGTGGGGAGCTTTTCAGCATAAGTCTCAGGTAGGCAGTTTCCTGTGCACTTCCCCACAGATGTTGTGTCATCTGCACTTCCCATTCACAATTACTCATGCAGTGCCAGCCCTCTCACTGCTCTGCGGTTTTGCCTTTTTGGAACTCAGGTCTCCGCTTCTAACAGCCCACACAGATGCTATTTGAAAAGGCAAACGCATAATTCAGCATCCGCAGCAATTTATTTCCTCCTGACCCCAGCACTGTTTCCCGCCTTCACCGCCATTATACGCTTCCTCTTAATCAACCAAGAAGGGTTGGGAGGGGAGCAGCTCCCAGACACGAAGCAGCCAAGGCATTTAATTATTGTCATTTGGGGATATTCTGGCAGACTCGCCTCCGGGGCTTGCCTTTTCGTGATGCTTGTGAGGCAGTCCGCTGGGAGCAAACACCCCCGGCTTGTCATTTGTCAGACTTCTTCTTTGCCTTGAGAGGCTTTTTTGCTGACTATTAATAGGTATCCATGCCTAAAACTCTGTTTATAAAAGTAACTCTTGAGAGAAAAGCTACCTTGGAAAATGGTTGTTCCTTCTCTTTTCCACCTGCTGATGCCGCAAAGGATCTTTGCTGATCTGCTTTATTCATGCATAGCTTTACCATGATTCAGATCTGGTCCAGGCACCTGACCCAACATATTGGCTCTGGAGGCCTGGAGATTTGGGGGAAAAAATGGGCCTGGAGAATGACAGGACCCAACTTGACAAGGCACAGAGTTGCATGTACTACCCCTTCGTCAGGAGGCTGTGAGACAGACGAATAATTGTTTTAACTGTTTTAATGATGAACCTTATGTTTCCATGATATGTCTTTTAAATGTTGTGGGCCACACTGAGCTCCACATTGTGGGAGAGGGGTGGGATATAAATCTAAACAAATAAGACAAAATTGGGGAGGGGCTTTATTTTTCCTCCCTTAAGCTCTTTTTCTGCTCAAAATGAACCCTCAAGCTATTTTTGTCCTTGGAAAGGAATAAGACATAGGCATCTGTATATTTTCCCTTAAAGGTAAAAAAGTAGGAAGGGGGAGTTATTTTGAGTAGAAAAATAGCGAAAGGAAAAAGAATTAATAAAGCATCCCCTCTATCCCACCTTTCTTTCACTCAAATACACAGAGGAATTTCACATTACCCTTTTTAACCTGTTTTGAAGCCGTTTTTGATCTGTCATGGAGTAAACCGGTATAGGGCTGCCATTTCACACATGGCTTTCCCCTTCCAGTAAAGAGCTGGATCTGAAGCGGTTTGCCATTTCAGACTGCACCACTTTTTCCTGCTTCCCCCCCGCCATTTTTTTTAACATTCGCTTTAGAGCGCTATAGCGCTATAGCACTATAACAAAACACTCCAGGCATTCCAATGGGGTTGATATAATGCTGTTGCGTCGTAGTGTTATAGCGCTATAGCGCTATAAAGTGAGTGTTTCCCAAAAAAGGCAGAGATCGCCCGCACGGGCGAAAAACGGTGGGAAAAGGTGCATCGGAACCAGGAGAGGAAACTGAAGACTAGTTGGAAGTGGTTGACAGGTAAAATGCTTCAGCCCCGTTTCCTAAATGGGACAGAAGTGTTTATGTGTGAAATTACAAATATATTCCAGTAGGGAACCAGTTCTAAAACGGTTCTGTCTGAAATGACAGACCAGAAACCGTTTGGGAACCATTCCTCTTCCAGATTATATAGTCTGTCTGAAATTCCTCACAGTCTCCAGAGGCTTCTGTTTGTTTTAGATAGAGAACATGGGCGAGGGGAAATATGTACCACTTAATGTCATGTCTAATTTGGTTCTGAGGCTCAGCTCAACTATAATTTCCCACTGAAGGAAAAGATTTTTGATTAGGGTTGCCAGTCCTGGGTTTGTGAAATACCTGGAGATTTTGGGGGTGGAACCTGAGGAGGGTGAGGTTTGAGGAGGGGATGGACTTCAATGAGGTATAATGGCACAGAGTCCACCTTCCAAAGCAGCCCTTTTCACTAGGGGAACTGATCCCTATTGCCTGGAGATCAGCTGTAACCCCAGGAGATCTCCAGCCAGCACCTGGAGGTTGGCAACCCTACTTTGGGTAACAGACTGAGGCAGAATCTGTATCCAGGGTTGGTGATTACAGGCAACATCATGTATGGCCTCGCCTGGAAAAGGGGCAAGCGCACTGAGGACCTTTCCACATGGATGCCATTTATTGCATTAGCACCAGCTGTCTAGAAGTTCAGATGACAAAGACCATCAGAATCAATGTTGCAGGTTCAGTCTCAGACAGCTCCTATTATGTATGAATGTTTAAAATTGTTTTTGGTAGCAGGAGAAGAGACTGGTCCATTCTGTTCCTCTCATCTCAAACCCTGTGGTCTGCCGTCTCATGCTACAATAGACAGGACTCCAGTTGCAGTAAAGAGCAGACAGTGTGCACAGTGTAGGGGTGCCCAACATTGAGCATCCAGGCTTTTTTGGAATTATGAGAATGCAGGCTGTGGCTAGCTTCCATATCGGTGTTTGCTTTATAAAACCAACACATACAGTTGCTTCCCTCTCTTCCTTATCTACCCATAAGAACATAAGAGATGCCAATGTTGGATCAGGCCAAAGGCCCATCCAGTCCAACACTTTGTGTCACACAGTGGCCAAAAATACCAGGTGCCATCAGGAGGTCCACCAGTGGGGCCAGGACATTAGAAGCCCTCCCACTGTTGACCCCCCCCCCAAGCACCAAGAAGACAGAGCATCACTTGCCCCAGAGCCCCTATCTATACCTTGTGGCT
>NW_015166483.1:287165-308994 GCF_001447785.1 Gekko japonicus | reverse complement strand
TTTTCTTCTCACATTGACACAGAGAGTACTCCATCTTTCTGTATTATACTTCGGAGCAGGGGTCATTTCCTGCAGGAGCGCACAGGAGCGGAACTCCGACAGTAAAGAGCTCAGGGGGCAGGCACATGCAACAAGTCCCACCCCCTGCTCCTAGCAGTCTTCAGTCAGAGCAAGCAGCCAGGTAATTTGCAGAGCCCCCCCGGCCCCCCGGCCCCAAACAGTCCAGTGGCACCTTTAAGACCAAGTTTTATTCAGGTACAAGCTCTCCCTCCTCTGCGAGGACAGATCTGCACAGTCCCCCCCCCTGATAGCTAGCAATCCAAAAGAGTCCAGTGGAGCCTGAGCGGTGGGTGTTGCCTTCTGACACACTTCTGGTGATGTCAGGGTGTGTGGCATATGCAAATAAGTTATGCTAATGAGTTATGCTAATGAGCTTCTGCACCTCTTTTTCTATGAAATTACCCCTGCTTCTGAGGATGCCAGTCACAGGTGCTGGTGAAGCATCAAGTACTACAATGCCAAGACCACAGCTATATGGCCTGGAAAATCTACAACTAGTCTTTCAAAAGCTTTCCCACCATGAGCCTTTGGGAATTTGCATGTTTCCCAAAGGCTCATGGGGATGCTTTTGAAAGACTCACCATGACCTAGGTGGTATACAGCAGGACTGGGCTAGCAGAAAGGGGGATTGTTGGAGATATACTGAAGGTGCCACTCTTGAATGCCCTTCTAAGCTTTCTTGTCCTGTGGAAGAGAACTCAAAAGGCTTTTAAATGCTTCCTGAAGGTGATTAAATGCCCTCTGAACTGTCTTTTCCTGGATCCCATGATGCTCCCCACCCCAGATTCCACAGTGGGAGAGAGGGGGAAGTCCGAGGGCAAGCTGTGGCACTCTCACCCTGGCCACTGCAGCAGCAGAACGGGGGTGGGGGCGTCTTTCCCCAAAAGTAAGGTTTCTGGCATGGCTATTTGTGGGGCGGGGCTAGCTCTTACTTAAAGGGGGCACGGCCCCGAAATGCCGCACTGTAGCTACTGGCCTGTCTGTGCCTGTGGCTATCACTACATCTTCTTCCATTATACTTTCCATCTTATGGAATCAGCTCCTGGGGGGCACCATCCTTATAGGTGTGTAGGAGCAGTAGCAAGGTGCTAGAGCTTTTAGAGGGTTGTAGGGTGCAGCCATTTTTAGGGGAAGGGGCTTATATAGGTTTTTTTAAAAAAATTCTGTATGTTTTAAATTTTAATTTGTAAGCTTTCTTGAGTTATGTGAAGGGCAGGGTATACATTTTAATAAATATAAATTAAAATGAAAAAGATGCAATGCCCCCCAAGTCAAATGATAGTCTAAAAGTTGTCTATTTCTGAGAATTCAGACTTCTTCTCCCTGTTTCCCACCTATTATAACAACACTTTCCCCAAACTTAAACCAATAATGTGGTACTACGAACTGACAATACTGAAAGGTGAACTTTCTCACCTGATCACTAACTGGCTTGGGTATGAGCTGGTACACAGGAAAATATGAGGTGGCCATTAAGCAATGATGGGGGATCATCAACATCACCATGTTATGTAATGGAGAGAAATGGGATGTGATTAGGGGATCTGCAGGAATATTTTAGTCATGCAGGAGAAGATGAAGGGTGGGGGAAGAGAGAACAAAAAGACATGCTATGAACTCACTTGTATAACAATGCGAGTGAGTCCCTCAAAGGGACAAAGCTAATGACCAATTAGAAATACAAACTAAAGTCTGTCTCACAGGATCTGGTGATTAGTAATAAGATTAACATGAGCTTTTATAAGCTCCCTGCTTCCTCTTTCCCACCTAGGATGCCAATGCTTTTATAAACTAAAACCAAAGTACAGTGACTGAAAGCTGCTCAGAAATGTAGCACAGGCATCAACTTGCCCATTCAATGCACCCCTTGAACTCCAAGGTTCTAGTCATCAAGTTGAGAAATGTGCTGGTTTAGTCACTTCCCTGCCTTCGGACAATGAAAAAGCAAAGGAGGTGCTGTGGGATGTTTTCTACCTGGTATGCAGAGTTGCTCTGCAGTGGGGAGGCCCCAGAGGGCAATGAGGGGATAAGAAGATTGGGAAGTGCTTGTCTCTTGATATCCCTACCTAAGTCAATGGTACACTAAATACTTCATAGATCAATGTGGGTAGCCATGTTAGTCTGTCTGTACCATAAGAAAAGAGCAGTAGCCGTAGAAAAGAGTGAGCAGTGACTCATGAAAGCTCATACCCTGCCACATATGTTGTTAATCTTTAAGGTGCTACTGGACTCTTGCTCTTTTCTACTAAATACTTCAGAAAAGAGGTGCTTGCTATTCATTGACCATCAAGCCACTATATAAACCAGGGAAGTTACTTTTACAATTGCTCAGGAGCTTTAAATGTGAAGCACAAAGCTGTTACACACACACACACACATACACACGGAATATAATGATTGGCTACAGTATTTTTTGGAGTGTGTGCGTGCGTGCGCACTGATGATGGGGGGACCAGAACCAAGCGAGCACTGCACTGATGGTGGGGGGCACATAATAGACAAGGAGCGAAAGAGCTAGTGACTAAGGAGAGAGACAAAGGTGAGTGTACAACAGATGCACTTACAAGCCAAGGAGGTAAACAGAAGTGGTGGCTGTATAATACGTGACGAGCATTCACTGTGCTTCAAGTCCTTTTCTGGGACACAGACTCAAACATAGAATTAGTGGGGGAATATTCCCGTGAGTTTCTCACAGGTTCCTGCTTCTATGTACTATTGATGGACAGTATTTATTAACTGATCGTTTGTTTTTTTTAAAAAAATTGCTATTGTCCTTATTATAACAATACATTAGGAACACTAAGGTAAAGGTAAAGGTTCCCTTGCTCGAAAGCCAGTCGAATTCGACTCTAGGGTTGCGGTGCTCATCTCCGTTTCAAAGCCGAAGAGCCAGCGCTGTCCGAAGACGTTTCCGTGGTCATGTGGCCGGCATGACTAAACACCGAGGTGCACGGAACGCTGTTACCTTCCCACCGAAGTGGTCCCTATTTATCTACTTGCAATTTCTTGCTTTCGAACTGCTAGGTTGGCAGGAGAGGAACACTAAAGAGAGTTGTTAATCTGAAGCCTGGCTTTCTGGTTTAGATGATTCAAGCTGAGTTCAGATTCAGAAGGATGGGGAATGAGAGTTAGCAGATAATTAAACCAATATGAAACTTCAATCAGCAAAATAAAACAGATCTTGGAACAGAAGATTTTTCCTGTGATCGTCCTGTCACTGTGCTTGTGCTAGGGTTGATTCCTGCAGTTTTTGGGGATGGACCCTGGGGAGGGGAGGGATCTCAGCAAAGTAAAATAGAGTCCACCTTGTGAAGCAGACATTTTCTCCAGAGGAACTGATCTTTGTTCTCTGAAGATCAGTTGTAATTATGAAAGGACTCCAGGTCCCACCTGGGGCTTGGCAACCCAAGTCTGTATCCAATTAAGGCAGTCTTGACTCTGTGTAAGCAGCATATTCTCCTCCCAGCATCTCTTATTCTGAACCAGTATGTGAAATAAGGAGACCAGGTCTTCCACTTTGGTGTGAGACCTGCCATTCCCCGCTATCTCTGCTTTTTGACACTCAGCTGGGTGGCAGGGGAGGGAAGTACTGGGGGAAATGGGTATAGTTGCCAATGTCCAGGTGGAGCCTGGAGTTGTTCTTGAATTCCAATGATCTCTACACTACAGAGAATAGTTCTTCTGGAGAAAAACGGCAGCTTTAGAGGGCAAATTCTATGGTATATCATAGGTCACGGGTGTCAAACATGTGGCCCATGGACCAGATCAGGCCCTTGGAGGGCCCCAATCTGGCCCCCAAGGCTCTGGCTGTTTCCTACTTCCTTTTCCAGTTCTCTTGCTGCTGCCACACCACAGCTTGCTTTACCAGTCTCTAAATTGCACAAGAGAGATAGATAGGCAAACCTCTCCTGTGCAATTGAGATTATCTGGTAAAGAACTGGCTAAGGCGCCTCTCCCTCCTCCTCCCAGGGGGAGGGAGGGAACAGCCAGAACTCACTTCCTGGCTATGCTGCAGGAGGCAAAGGGAATCTTTTCTTTCCTTCTACTGGCTGAGGCTCCTCCCTGAAGGGAGGTGGGGAATGAGGGACAGCTTGTTTTGCTGGGCTGCCTCAATTGCCCAGGAGAAATACCAAGCACTTTTAAGACTTTTGTTCAAGGTATGAGCTTTAGTGTGCCTTGCTACAGTGTGTGTGTATTCTGTTGGGCTCCTTATGCTATGTGTGTGTGCACGCTTTGTTGGGCTCCTTATGCCAGGACTCTCACTGTATTCATGCTCTCATGATCCAATCTTTCTCAGTAAGAAAGCAATGTGAGTTATTTTAGAGGAGGAATAACAACAAGCCAGTGAGGTGGATTAGGCTGAGAGTGTGTGTCCAGAACAAGTTCACCCAGCACATTTCCTTTGTAGGAAGTTGTAGTTATTTCTCTGGGGAAGACTATAGTTTTGTAGACAAACACATAGCCCTAAGTCTGTGTTAGGATGCCTTCTTGTTAAGCAACTTATGTACAAAAGGTTGCAATGCCCAGCCATTTAATGTTTTCCCCTGGGTCCTAGGCTAGGAACACTGAGTATGAGATTTCTGTAATGAATGTCAATAAAACAAAAGTAGGTTTGCAGCTTACAGATACAGCATACTCAAGATTGCAACAGCATAGACATTGTGATGCAATAATTCAGAGCAGAGGTGTCAGTTATCAGAGACTGTTAAATAGACAAAATATTGCAAGAGTGCTAGTGTTTTAAGCACGTTTTATTTAAAGTTTTAAAAATCTTTAACTGTGTTTGTCTGTGTCCTTTATAAAGTTTATATCTCCGCTACCTGGCATTACATTTTATGACATACATGGCCCAGCCCAACAAGGTCTCACTTATGTCAGATCTGGCCCTCATAACAAATGATTTCGACACCCCTGTCATAGGTTGTAGGTGAAATCCCTTGATAGATTCATCCCAAACCCCTACAAATTTCCCAGGCTGGAGTTGGCAACCCTAGTGGGGTGGGGGCAATTAGCACTACACCAATGCCATGACATCATTTCCTGTGCAACCCAGAAGTGACACCATCACATCTGGTGACATTCTAGTATTCACCCAAAATTCTATGACAAAGCCTATGTAATGAGTTCACTTCCAGGTCACAGCAGTGAGCCCCCCCCATGAGTCTCCCACCAGCTGCAGTTGGCAACCCTAATGTGAAAGACTACTATTCTTGTTACACCTGGGACCATTAAGTATACCTTCACAAACCCCAGGCCCTCAAAGTGATGGTTATTTTAATAGGAATTCTGTTTTTTTCAGGCAACAATGAGGCAGCCTCCAAAACTACAACTACTCAGCAGTTACTCGAACATCAAAATAAAAGAAAAGAATTGTGGAGGTTAGAATATGCATCTAATAACTGACCAGTCAGTTAACCCTTTCCAGTCACCTTACTACATCTATCTTTCATGTTAGGTCAAGTGTAAATCTGTTTGCTCTATACACTGCAGTTATTCTGTTGGTATTGACATTTTGTGTGTTACTATGACTACAGTACACAAAAATATATATTTCTTATATGTTAGTACAAGATGTGTGAGTATACACATATTAATGTTCCTTTGAGGTACAAACTCTGCTTATTTTAAATCTAAATGTTTTTATCTTGCTTTCCTCCTGCAAAGCATGACTTTGATCAGTTTACACATTTTTAAAAAGGATAATAATGAGACCAAAACAGCCACCCTGCTACCACATATTTATCTTCCAGCCCGATATTTCAAATCAGGAAAATGGTACTCATCACAGCCTGTCAGATCGCCATTTGGCTGCCTTCACACAACTTCCTAAACCTCTGGGGGATGGGCTTGGGGTTAAAACCACACCAGGCAGTTGCTCCTTTTTTAGGCTTGATTAGCCAGGACTGGGGCTCAGCAGGGAGAAAAGCCGAGCCCTCAGAGGAATGTTCCATCCCCTCCTCACTTAAAGTGATTTCCAACAAGTCCAGTCATCCTAGTCTTAGTTTTCAATCAAGCATTCATACTCATTGACTGAGCAATGCAGGCCTCTGTACTAATTCTTGGGATGCCAAATGCAAACCTGTGCCAGCCCAGTGTGCTGCTGTTTCTGCCGCCTGCCTGACTTTCCTGGGCATCCAAGCCATCTGCTACCTCTGTGCTGCTGCCTGGCATTTGGGGTTCTTAATACAGCCTCCTGTGTCTACTCTGGCCTGCTCCCTGCCCTTTTTGAGGCACCACATTATTCTCTCTGTAACATTGCCAGTTTCCTTGGGTTGCCAAAGGCAAGTCTGTATCTCTGTGAGTATTTCTGCCTGCCCTTCTTGGTATGCCGGGTGCCTCTGCCTTTCTTCTGGTAGTGTCATATGTTTGCCTCTGCCTGCTTTGCAAGAGAGAATTTTAATTAATTAACTTACATTTGTCAGGAGAATTGTTTGGGTGAGCTGTACAATCCAGAACCTTCATCCAAATCGAACGGAAAAGAAAAGACAGCTAGAAACGTATGTCCTATTGAAACAAATGGGAAACGATAAATAATACAATGACAAGATGAAGAAAAGTGTAGTGTTTTTTTTTTAAAATGAAAATAAAAAACCAAAAAATTGCACAGCTCTATGGGGCTTTTGCTCATGTCCAGTTCTTCTGAAGAAAAATAGCTCAGTGGGCTATTTTATAGAATATTATGGCTTTTCATAGTGATAAAAAATAACCACAACTCAACTCTTCCTGGCTGGTAAACGACACAGAGCCTGCCAATGCATGTAGACTAGAGGAACACTTTCTGGCAGCCATCCTGTAGCCTAATATTTTAATCTGGCAACATTTGTTTTGCTGTTATTAAATAATAACTCACCGTCTTTACAACAGAAACATATTCTGCTAAATGGGATGCAACCCCCCCCCCACATCTCCTTTCACATAGGGTCAGAAGGCAACCCTCCCTCCAATTCAGCTACTTCAGAGCTGATACAGATTTGTTGTTGTTGTTGTTGTTGTTGTTGTTGTTGTTGTATTACAGTTCAGTCCTAACTTGGTACAAATTGAGGCCTGACAATTTCCAAGTGTCATCTGGCGATATCTAAGTTTTGCAAATTTTGGTATTTTCTAACCACGTCCTTAAAAGAAGTCTAAACTGATGGAAGTAATGTCCAGAAGGAGAGACGTTCTTAGATATGACGTGATGCTTAAAATATAAGATGGCAAGGAGCTGGAGCACTGGGTTGTTTGCTTTTTTACCTGCAGTGTTTTTTAACATGAAAGTGAATCAATGTCATCTCTGTGTTCTGGGGAACCTGGGACTTGTGAAATTTAGGTTTCCTTCCTCTGGCAAACTATCCTGATCCCTTCCAAAATATTTAAATATGGTTGATTTCAGGGTGAGGGGAGGAGTGGATTTACTCCAGAGTCGCAAAGTAGACTTGCTGAAAGAAATATTTTAGAACTGCTGGTACAGGGGCCTCACTGGGTAGCCAAGCATGAGGTAACCAGGAGGTCTCTCCCCTTCATTAATAAACACCTGTAGCAGAATGTGCATTTGCTTTATGTTTCTGAGTGTAGTTTGTGACTTTACTCATCTCATTTCCACCCCAGACTTTAACTGCTTTAACAGTCTCCTCTGTCTTGTGTGTTCAGGTCTTGGGATTCAGAGTTGGAAAGCATAATCATACGGTTCCTAGCATGCGTATTCAGAGAACACAAATTAGGGTGCAAGCCAATGTTCACTTACCTGTGAGTGAATCACTCTGAACTCAGTAAGATTTACTGCTGAATGAATGCACATAGGATTGGATTGTCTCATGCACCATCAGGCTATGGTTAAATGCCAATACAAAAACGTCACTCTCTCAGTATTAGGGTTATCGACTTCTAGGCGGGGCCTGGACCCAGGGGTCATTTCCTAGAAAAAGAGGAGCAGGAGCTCATTAGCACAACTCATTAGCATAACTTATTTGCATATGCCACACCCCCTGACATCACCGGAAGTGTGTCAGAAGGCAATACCCACCGCTCAGGCTCCACTGGACTGCTTTGGATTGCTAGCTATTGGGGGGGGGGAGTGCAGATCTGCCCTCGCAGAGGAGGGAGAGCTTGTACCTGAATAAAACTTGGTCTTAAAGGTGCCACTGGACTGTTTTGGACCGGGGGGCCGGGGGGAGCTCTGCAGCTTACCTGGCTGCTTCTTGCTCTGACTGAGGGCTGCTGGGAGCAGGGGGTGGGGCTTGTTTCATGTGCCCGCCCCCTGGGCTCTTTACTGCCGGAGTTCCGCTCCTGTGCGCTCCTGCAGGAAATGACCCCTGCCTGGACCTCTCCTGGAATTACAGCTGATCTCCAGACTACAGAGATCAGTTCCTCTGGTGGCAATGACAGTTCTAGAAGTTGGACAATATGGCATTATACCCCCTGCTGAGCTCCCTCCTCCAATGCTCCCTCATGTGATGAGAGCAAAAATTCTACTTTGTGAGCGAACAATTTGGCTACTGCATAGATTAGTTTGCTCTGGAGCCATTCTTCCTGAGCTAAGACAAAAATGTCTGAGCTGGAGGCTAAAAAACTGTGAGCTATCTCACACTAACTCAGCTTAGAGGGAACACTGCCCTCCTCTCCTCTCCCCAAACCCCACCATTCCCAGGCACCACTCAAAGATCTCTAGGTTTTTTCCAACACAGAGTTGGCAACCTTACTTTCAGATGTAAGTAAGGTAAAGGTAAAGGTTTCCTTTGCTCGAAAGCCAGTCATATTCGACTCTAGGGGGTGGTGCTCATCTCAGTTCCAAGCGGAAGAACCAGCACTGTCCGAAGACTTCTCCACTATTATGTGGCCAGGATGACTAAACGCCGAGGTGCACAGAACACTGTTACCTTCCCACTGAAGCCGTACCTATTAATTTATCTACTTCAATATCTTGCTTTCGAACTGCTAGGTTGGCAGGAGCTGGGGCCAGAGATGGGAGCTCACTCCATCACACAGCACTAGGGTCTCGAACTGCTGAACTACAGACCTGCTGGTCTGCAACTCAGCATCTTAAATCTCTGAGCCACCGTGGCCCTTTCAGATGAAAGAGGTATGATATTTTAGAGAACATGTACACAGTGGTCTTATTTAGACTGTAGTCCATCGTTTTCCAAAGGCTGCAGTGGCTATTGCAGAGCATGAAAACAACTTTAAATGCACCACACTTGATATGCAGGATATCAAGATAAGTTCTTATTTCAAACATTTTATATGAGTATCTACATGTAGGGTTCAAACTATTCCTCCCTGGACCAGTTAAAAAATTCCCATTGATCTTAAATTTGCGCCTTTAGGACTATCTGCACTGTGAATCTTCATCTTGCAGCACTCTGGCTCAATAAGATGTGCAATGGATTATTTCTGATAATTGCTTGCAGATCCCTCTGGTATTAAAGAGACAGCTAGAAGGACCAGTTTAAAAACTGGCAGCCCTCATAATTTCTAACAGAAAACTGCAGCAGACAGTTTTTTAAGAGGGCATTTGGGCAGCTCTAAATGGCTTCCTTTGCTGTAAGGTTCTCAGAAAGTGAGCAAGGGCAACTACTGTTGGAGAACAAGGTCTAGATTCAGTTCTTAATCCAGCTCAGAGCCCAACAAGGTTTTCATTCTTCAGCTATTCATCAATGATTTTGTTCTCTTTCTCTCTCATTAACTAAGTGATTTTTTTCTCTCTTTTTCAGGAAATCCTGATTACACCTTATTTTAAAGCCCAGGAGAGTCTGACCAAGTGAGCACCATGCTAAGTAAATGGGTTAGAAGGCAGAAACACCCCCCCCCCCAAAGGGACATAGTGTCCCAGGCCTCCACTCAATTGGATAACGTACAAATCCTCATGGCTTTCACAACATTGCACTAAGGACAAAGCAGCCATTGGTATCCTGGTAGATATTTATTGAAAATAACTGTGGGAAAGGGATAAACCAATTAATTGCTGATCCAGCAACAGAGCTCCCGCCTTTCCACATTGCCAATAAACATGTGTTACCTTAGCAGATTTGAGTAGCTGCAAAGATTTCCCATTAGACCTAACAAGATAATCAGTCAGAAGCTATGCCCTTGTGGAAGTGAAAAGCCTTTAAGAGTCATTAACACTTTAATTCACGCTTCCTTATCCTCCTCTATTCAAGCTCTGATTAATTACTCAGTCCACCTTGAGCCTCCTGGGAAAACGCATTTCAGCAGAGTTAGGCCTTGTTCACTGTCAGAATAATTGCTTTAGGAAAGTGGCTAGGATAGGTGGGCGAGCAACTGGTGATTGACCATAACGAACGCTGCCGACATGTCCAAGAACAGGAGCACTGCTGTCCTGCCCCGATCCAGATACCTTCGAAGATCATCCGTGATGGCGACCAGTGCTGTCTCAGTCCCATGGCCCGGGCAGAAGCCGGACTGGAACGGATCTAGCATGTCATCCAGAAAGGCCTGCAACTGTATCGCCACCGCCCTCTCTATTAATTTGCCCAAAGTGGGCAAATTGGAAACTGGCCAATAGTTGGCCAATTCGGCCGGATCCAAGGATAGTTTTTTTAAGAGGGGGCGGACCGTCGCTTCCTTGAGAGCCCCTGGGAATAGGCCCTCAGAGAGGGACCTGTTAACAATATCCCGAAGGGAACCTCAAAACCCCTCTCGGCAAGCTTTAATCAGCCAAAAGGGGCATGGATCAAGGCTGCAAGTGGTTGGGCGCACAGTCGAGACCAATCTGTCAACTTCCTCTAGGCTGAGAGGGCCAAAACAATCCAGAATACAACCAGAAGACGTGCTTGGAGCCTTGAGTTCACTTACTGTCTCAAGTGTGGCCAGGAGGTCGAGGCGGAGCGACAAGACTTTATCTGCAAAATAACTCGCAAAAGCCTCACAGCCTATATCCAATTCCTTAACATTTTGTCTGCTCTGTGGCAGGGTGGTTAAAGACTGAATCATTCTATACAATTGTGCTGGGCGCGAGTTTGCAGATGCAATCTCGGCCGCGTAGAACTCCTTCTTCACGGCTTTGACTGCCATCTCATACGACTTCATAAACGTTTGATAGGATGCTCTTGTCGCTTCGTCATGAGCCCACCGCCACTGTCTCTCCAGTCGTCTGAGTCCTTGCTTCATCAGTCTCAATCCCTGGTTATACCAAGGTGCCAGCCTAGATCGAGGGCGCAAAGGGCGTCTGGGAGTGATCTCGTTGATGGCTGTCGAGAGTTGGTTGTTCCAATCCTCCACTAGCTCATCCAACGAGTCACCAGGGGGCAATGAATCCCGGAGAGCCATCTGAAGCCACTCTGGGTCCATCTGGCTCCGCGGGCGAGCTAAAATCGGCTCGCCACCCAAACAGGGTTGGGGTGACACGTTCACTCGGGCCCTCAGGGCATAGTGGTCCGACCATGGAACTGCTGTAGCAGCAATCCGGTCCACTGTAACCCCAGTCACGAAGATAAAATCGAGCGTGTGACCAGCCTGAGTGGGGGCTGTTACATAAACTAGAGTTTGTAGAGGGTTTGCTAACAAACTGCAATTGGTACAAATTATGCATGTGAGAATTCACAAACTTGTTGTTTGTTGGGTAGCTGCTTGACCATAGAGATGGCAGATTGAATATCCTCTCCGCTGGGAGGTGAGAAAGGAATCAAGAAGCTGACAAACCAGTATTGATGTACAAACTTGGACATATTAGTTACATTGGGGGAGACATGAAACAGTTTCAACAAGTCATGGTTTATTGAAGCACCTGATTTGCAATTAGGATTGCTAGCCTCCAGGTAGGGCCTGGAGATCTTCTGGAAGTACAACTGATAACCAGATATGAGTTCCCCCAGAGGAGATGGTAGCTTTGAAGGATGAACTGTATGACATTATAGCTCACTGAGGGTAGGGATGCCAGCCTCCAGGTGGGATGTGGGGGATCCACTGGAATTACAGTTCATCTCCAAACTACAGAGATCTGTTCCCCTGGAGAAAATGGATGCTTTGGAGGGTAGACTCTATGGCATTGTACCCCACTGAGGTCCCTGTCCTCCCCAGGCTGCATTCCCAAATCTCCAGAAGTTTCCCAACCTAGAGCTAACAACCCTTACACCCTCCTGTTGGGGGCTAGGGAGGACCTGGCAGCTCTAGCTGAGGGCCTTCCCCTTCCTGGACCCTGCTCTCCCCAGGCTCCTCCTCCCAATCTCCAGGAATTTCTCAACCTGGAGTTGGCAACCCTACTTGCGGTCAGTGTGTATGCCTCTGGAAAAATGCCAACAAAGGACTGGTAGAAAAATCTGTGGGCGTTCACTGCTTCCTATAGCTTGCTCACTTTAAAAGACAGGAGGGAAGAGAAGCTGACAAAGGGGCCTGTGCTAGTTCTTCTCTGATAAATGCATGCCCTTTTCTTGTGGCCGTGTGTTACTGTGGCAACTACTGGGCTGCCTGTGTCTGAAAGGTTACAGCTAAAAATAAATCCTGTCAGTTTTTTCACCTTGATTATCCCCCCCCCCTTCACTCTGTTTTCTGAATGTTCTTTCCTTCCATTTTCCCAGGCTTCATAATCCATTAGGCTCAGGGTGCTCCAGTGCAGGGGCATAGCCCCACAGACCTAGGCTCTGTCTTGTGTGAAGCACTGCTCTTTTGACAGAGGCTTCAGACGCACAGCCACCTTTTGACTAGTGTTAATTATTTTCCAGAAGGACTCCTGTGCAGGTAATTGTTGTGCGACATACAGCAAAATTAACAGATGAAGCTTTTTCCATTCACCCAGTTTTGGGCAAAGAGTTCCACATGTTGAATTATTCCTGCCAGTTATAACCAGTGTTCCCTCTAAGCTGTTGGGTCTTGTGAGCAAAAATTCTACTTTGTGAGCTACTGACATTAGAGTTGTGAGTGAGCGATTTGGCCACTGCATCAATGAGTTTGCTCTGGAACCATCCTTCCTGAGCTGAGACAAAAGTGTGTGAGCCGGAGGCTAAAAAACTGTGAGCTAGCTCACAATAACTCAGCTTAGAGGGAACACTGGTTATAACCCCACTAAGTCAACACTTAACTAGTGGTCTAAGAGGGCAATATGACCCTGGAAAACGGCCACACCACCTCCTGTAGCCATGCCCACATACCTCATGGAGGGCCTGGTGACCTCCCGCTTTTACAACTGCTCTCTAGCTGACAGAGATCCGTTCCCCTGGAGAAAATGGCTGCTTTGAAGGGTGGACTCTATGGCATCATACCATGTTGAGCCCCCCCTCCCCAACCTCCCCCTCTCCTGGATCCACCCCCAAAGTCTTGAGGTATTTTCTAGCCCAGAGTTGGCAATCCTAGGCCAAAGAGCCAACTGGAGAGGAAGGAGGCACCACCATGCTCCTCCTTGTTGGCTGCACCCCGTCTGAACCAGCAGGGCAAATGTGGCCACTGCCATAATTTCCCAGACACATGCTGCCTCAGCCGGCACAGAGCAAAGCCAGCTGCTTCTGTGTCTCTGTCCCTCTTTGCTAGCCTGAGATATACCCATCCCTTCCTACTGTCCTCACAAAAAACTCTCTCTCTTTCAACTAATGTATTCCATAAAATAATGGATTCTAGAGAAGACTATAGAATTTGTGATATTATATTTGTGACCATTGTATCCGTCATTTCTATTGAAGTAGAAGACCAATTAAGAAATGAGGTCATTCATTATTAGAGCTAAGGTCCTCAAGTCTAGTTTGAAAATTAACAAAAATCAATTAAGAGGATGTCTAAAATGGGGCCATTTTAAAAACGTTTTTTCCAAATAGGCAATATCTCCTGGATGGGGCCCCACAAGCTGTAAAAAGTGGTCAAGAAGTAGCATTTTTCCAAGCTGGGAAAGGACATGGAGGCAGTAATCTAGAAAGAGGCCCTAGCCCCATTGTTCTCCCACCAATAGTATAGGACAGGGGTGTCGGACTCATTTGTTATGAGGGCCGGATCTGACATAAATGAGACCTTGTTGCATTTGCATCCAGGCAGTCTGTCATGTGCTGTTCCCAAGCCTGGAAAGATTAGCACAAACTTCTCTTTACCTGATGCATCTTTATTTCCTGAAAGTGACATAGGGAAGAATAATTTAGTTGAAGGTTGGGTGCCTTTCCCCCTCAGCCTTGAGTCTGATTAGAGCTGCAAGGTCAGGTCTGGCAACTGGCAGGAGGTTTGAGAACAGGGTCAGGGGGTAGGATATCCTGTGAGCTACTCACTTCCAGTGGGGTCTGTAGTTGCAAGGTGGTTTCCACCTTGAAACAGCTGCTGAGGTGTAGGCCTTATGCCAGGCACGGAAGTAAATGTGGCTCTTTCCGGTTGTTGGCAGCTGCAAATGTGGCTCTAAGCAAGCTACAGAATGAGCACCAGTACCCTGGATAAACAGTCACTGATCTTAACAGCTGCAGAAAGGAGGCTTGCTGAGCAAACAACAAAGCGTATACTGGTAGCAGCATTGCATCGTAGAGTAAACAATTGCTTTCCTGCAGAGGATGACTGTGTAGCATTACCTACTGGGAACAGTGCAAGGCAAGAAATATGACTTCCTGCTGGGATACTCCCTCAGGGGAACTTCATCCAAAGAGCAACTTCTCATTCTGTCATAGCAATTTAAACCAATGCTGGGTAGGAATTCTGCTGTAGTAGAAGCTTTAGCATGTATGCACAAATGCCTGGGTATTTTTTGCTTAAGATCTGTAAATAGAAGTTGGGAAATAATGTTGTCTCTTCCCATAAAAAGAAGGAAGCTAGAGCTCATTGTTCTTCTGCACCACAAGGCAACATATTTCCAGAGCACCTTGAATCCGAGGATTAAACTCATTTATTGCTAACTAGCACAGTAAAGCTTAGAATTATTGTTATCAGGAGGAGGCTGGTCATAAGAATCTGCTAAGATTAATTGTTCTCTTTCATGCATGCTCAATCCCAGAAAGTCATGTGCACATTAAGTAGAGGGAGGAATACAGTACAAAATTATTTCCTGGTACTGCTGAGAAAATGATGTAGCCATTTTTTGCTGAACTGAGCCAGGGAATGTTGATGGAGGAGCATCAAATGTATTGGAAGGATGGAGCTACAACTTGGAAGCTTTTGGAGGATTCCTAACTGTTGAGCTTGACACTGCCAAACCCAGGAAAGGAGAACTGTCAGGAATGAGGGTAGCACAGAAAGGTATATAAAAACAAAACCCAGGTAGCTTGAACATCAGTTTTAAAAAGTGGATTGCTGAAATGAACAAATAGAACACTGAAGGCATTTGCTTATTTATTGGTTTATTTAATGAACACTTGTTCTTTGAACATATTAGCTATTTTGGTGAAATTATGTTCTTCAGACAAAGGACATGTACTAGGGTTTATTTTTTTAGAGTTCCTTTTTATCAGCTTTTAGGCCATGTATATGTGAGGCATTACCAAGAAACAGACTCCTGTACTCTTAAGAGTTGTGTTGAAAAGGGAATTTTGGCAAGTGGAACTTGTCAAATGGTAGGGCCTGCACTTTTCTGGGTGGACCAGTATCTTGGCTTTTTATTTCGGTTCAGTGTTTTTGCATTTCAGACTCTACTGAAATAGATTCAGGTGGGTAATTATGCTGGTCTGAAGCAGCAGAATAAAGTTTGAGCCCAGTGGCACCTTTAAGAACAACAAATTTTATTCAAGGTATATGTTTTCATGTATCTGAAGAAGTGTGCTTGCACAGGAAAGCTTATACCTTGAATAAAATTTTGTTGGACTTAAAGGTGCCACTGGACTCAGATTCTACTGAAGTTCTTTTTAAAAAAAACTAACTGTTATAGGTTAAAAACTCTGTTCACAAGTTACAGTGAATACATGTACAGTCCGTGTGCAGTGTGTACTTGAACTTTCTTTATATATCCATTGAATAATTCTTATATTATGACTGTACAGCTGAATATATGACTGAAATTGCAGGTTTATCCAAGTTTATCCAGGAATTAACCTGGACCCAAGTTTCATTTGTAAATGAACACACATTTGCTCTTTCTTACAAACAGGTGTCTATACTCCAGCTCCTCAACTTCCTCTCACCCTCCTCTTTGAGTGAAGATAGTGGAGCATCATAAGGGTTTATTAAATACAATTAACTGTTCATGGGAACATAGTCATAAATCTAATATCCCATTATCTTGTGTCTCTCAGCTGTGCCTGGAGTATCTATGTATATTTCTCTGTCTTGAATTATCTATTGCTATCATGTGGCCTTATAATGACCAAAATCTGAGGCCAGCTTTACTAGAAACTACACAAGTTTAAGCATCTTGTTGAGTTAGGGCCTTAGTTCTCAGAATATCTTTCTCCCAAGGAAGGGCTGCAGCTGGCTCAGTAGCCAAAGCTGGTGAAAGGCACCCTTGGCTACTGCTGCCACCTGTTTACACAACAGAAGACCTGGCTTCAGGATTGTCTCCAGGCTACAAACCTGCACCTTTAGGGAGAGTGCAACCCTATCCAGAACAAAAAACAATCAATTTGCTGGGTAATACCTTTCCCCCACCAGTAGATTAAGTTTCAGCTTGTTGGCTCCCATCTATTCCAGAACCACCTCCTGGCACCTGTACACAGTTTCCACAGTCTCCCTAGGATCGGCTGGAAGCATGAGATAGATCTGAGTGTAATCTGTGCATTGGTGGCAATTCAGCCCAAAACTCCAAATGATTTCTCCCAGCATATTGCCTAGATATTGAAAAGTGCTTGATACCATATGACTTCCATAAGTCATCCTGGGCTGGCTGCTCACTACTGTTCAACAGCAGCCACCTCACAAAAGCCAGTGATGTATAATGGTTAGAGTTTAAAAGTTTCTGGGAGATCCAGGTTCAAACCACCACTCTGCCATGGAAGCTCACAGGGTGACTTTGGGCCAGTCGCACACTCATAGCGTAAACTACCTCACAAGGTTGTTGTGGATATTTTAAAAAAAAAAGAGGATAGAAGAATAGTGTCAGCTGCTTTGGGTCCCCATTGTGGAGAAGGGTGGTGTATAAGTGAAGTAAATAAATAATAAATCTAGCTAAAGATGGGGGGAAACTAAAAGGCTCGCTGGTGAATGAGTGGGAAGGAGACAGGTCATCAGGGAAAAGTGAGATTATGGGAGCTGCCAGGAGAAAGAAAAGAAGAAATAATGTGGGGAGGGGAAAAAAAGGGAAAGTGGCTTTCCCCCTGCAATTCATTACAGGTTCCTTACTGTGGAACTGGTCTGGTCTGGTGTCCCTCACCAGCCCAGTCAAACAGCATGATCCACCCAGAGTTTCCCCAGGGAAAGGCTGTTGGGGGGAGGGAAGGAGGGAAAGCTGAAGGCAGGGGCTCGGATCTTTAGATTAGCCAGTGTGTTGGAAAGAGAGAATGAAGCAGGAAAATGGGAAAAGGGGAGGCAGGAAAAGGGAAGGAGATATCAAGGCTTTCAAGGAAGGAAAAGAGGAAATAGCAGGGGAGGGGGAAATTAGATGCCTTATGCAAGTCATTGTGGGTCCCCCACTTTTTGTGTGTGTATCTATATCTCTAGATCTAGATCACATTCGTATCTACATCTAGATATGAATGTACATTCAGATATTCCAGTTCAGATATATATCTGGAGTGATATTTGGGTTTTCTGGTAAACCAGTAATCTGCCCCCCCTAAATTAGAGAAATATCTGAGAATATTTGGGGCCCGTTTTCCTTTAGTTCCACAGGATTCCAAGGCAAGAGGAGGGAGGGTGGCATCTCTTCTAGGCAATGGGATTAGACATTAGGGGAGCACTAGGTCTACCCAATCATCATGATTGGATTCTCTGGTTTTACATTGGTTCTTTTTGGCTTGTAACAGTGGAGAAAGCATGGAACTCCCCCCCGAAAACAATGGAGACTTGTAGAACCTAGTCCAGGGGCCTGTAGAACTGGACCTCTTGATCCAATTCACTTGAAACTTGGGAGGGGTGTCTTTAAAACCCAGAATCCAAATTCCCAAATGGTACTGGGGCCTTGAATGATCCAGAACCTTGATATAGATATACTTCCCAAAATCTGAATTTAAAAAAAATACTGATTTTTTTTCCAAGTACAAATTCATACACGGACGTGTGTGTGTATATATATTCTGTACTCTGTCCATGGAAGATCATTTAGTCAGGTCAAAGGCCTTTGAACTAAAGATGCTGATGAAGATTGTAAGTACTCCTAATTGTGCCGTGTTGTTATATCCTAAGCTCCTCTCACCATAACTATGCAGTGAGATCTTTCCTTAGCTGCTTTCATCCTCATAACTCTTTCAGAGAGAGAGAGAGAGAGAGAGAGAGAGAGAGAGAGAGAGAGAAGCTTCTCTGCAAATGAGGTAAAACAGAGTGAAGGGAAAGATGGTAACATACGCTCTCTGAATAAGCAATGTTCTTTGGCTACTAGCTTCAGACTACAAGGTAACAGGGATTGACAGGAAAATAAGAGTTTAATAAAGAATATTAAATCACTGGAGCTATGAGGGTAATATGTTAGGCATGGAGGAAGATTGTGAAGTGCTGCTGTAGACAATGGCTGTAAGTCTCGTCTCATGTATATTAAATGGGAATAGTAAGGCATCACTGTAATTCAATAAGGAATGTTCGTTAACAGCAACAGCAGAGAACAAAATTATCTCACAATGACAAAAGGTGCTATCTGGGCCTCTGCCTAGGGCTTAATTGTCTGACAATCTGCACCCCTCTCCATCACTTTCAGAGGTTTAGGATCAGTTCATTAAAAATACCTTTTCTGTGCCAAAGGCAACCTGAACATAATTTGGGTATGCACACGTGTATTTTCCTAGATGAGGTGATGGTAGCAGTCGCTGTAGGCTGCAATAGTCTGCTTTACACATTACCTTATTTTATCAAAATGCATGACCCGAGACAGTTGGGACAGCCTCTGCCTATGGAAAATGTACTGTATGGACAGGTCCTAAGACATTCTCATTCCAAGAGAGGGATTTGTCGTTGTTTGCTGAAGGACAGCATATTTGTATTCCAATGACCAAAGGTTCTATAGAAACAAACCAGTCTCTCTGTGTGTAATGGTTGTTTTCATATGATTTAATAGTGCAGAGGGCAAAATGGATATAAAACGACACAGTTTAGTTCTTTATGGATTCATGTATATTCCATTGCAATTGTTAGGGCAAGCCCAAGGAATTACAATCGCCTGAGATATGTCGTGTTTCATTTCATAGAGCGTTGTGGGGAACAGAACCTTCAGTCTTCCTTTCTTTTCAGCCCCTGTTTTCTATGTTGCTCCAGCCTAGCGCTCTGTGTAAACAGAACTGGATTACATTCTCTTGTTCTAATCTGTATGTGCTAAATTTAAACTAGAAGAGGCCCGATAAGCCATGCTTGGTTTGCTGTTCAAAGCAGATATTTTATGTTTAAAACACTGTATACTACCTGTGCCTTTTGAGCAGCAGTAGATTCTTATGCTGACAAATGCCATCTTGGAAAAGACCAAAAAAAAAAAAATTCCTTAAAGACCAATGCCATGTGTATGATTTATTTGTCAATTTAATTTTTGGAGTCTCCAAGCTGCCACCATGTGCAAGAGCATAAAAAGTGTTGGCATGGTGCTCCCTGGCTGCCCTCATAAACTACCGTTGGGTACTTTATGGACACAATGGAGAATGAGTGTGAAGGCTGTTGGAACTCTATTGTCTAGGACAATTTTCCATAAATGTGCTTATTTACAAAGGAGGTGGCATTTTTGTTGAAAAGTTATTAAGCAGGGTTTTTTAAAACTATAATTTAAATATGCTAAATCCAAATATTCACTTTAAAAGTTAAATTCTCGCATGAAGACCTAGGAAAGCTGGAATAAAACAAATTTAGATGGCCGATTAAATCAGGACCCAAAGGGCTAAAATAACACAGTTGCAAAAAGAAGAGCCCTGCGGGATCAAACCAGTAGTCAATTGAGGTCAGCATCTTGTTTCACACAGCAGCCAACCAGTTGCTCTTGAGGTCCAGCAAACAGGGTATAGGGGCTGAGGCCTTCCCCTGATGTTGCCTCCTGGCACTGATATTCAGAGGGTTTTTTCTCTATATATATATTTACTTACCATTATTAGTAGCCACTGATGGACCTGTCTTCCATGAATCTGTCTAATCCCCATTTAAAGCCATCTAAATTCATGACTATCACTACATCTGCTGGCTGTGAATCCCACAATTTAATCCCACAATATATGTTTTGATTCTTTGACAGACTTGTGGCAAAAGGAAATTATAGTTGCACACGTTTCCCTTCCTTGACCCTATCCATATAGTATAATAGCATGGAAGGGAAGAAATGTCTATTTTTTTAATTACCTACCCTTTAGAAATTCAGCTTTTATTTCTAGATACTTGAAAAATCAAGATAATTGGCAATCAAAAGGAAAACAAGGGCATTGGTTTCTGGGTGAAGAAGCAGGCTTGCAAACAGAAAAAAAAAGACACCTGACCGTAAATAAAAGCCAATCTTCCCTCCAGATCAGAGTCAGTCTCTTTTTACCACCACCCTCTCCTGATTCCTGTTATAGATGGAATTTTCAGAGAAGTAGCTGTGGTATATTAACTCTGTTGCAACAAATATAACATACAAGAGGCGGGACCTGCGATACTCGCGGGGGGGAGAGTATTCCCCACAGCTCCTGGCCTGCAGAAGCGGCAGCAGGTGAGCCCAGCCTTCTCCCTCCCCCCCAGTAGGGGCGGTGAGGCCAGCCCGCCAACCTTTCTCCCTCCCCCCTCCCTCCCCTTACTTGTTAAGAAGGAGGAAGCTGCCGCAGGTAAGCTTTCTTCCCTGCTCCTGCCTGGCCCCGACGGTGAGGCCCGTGCGGCTCTGAGCTGCTGGGCCTGCCAAACCTCCCCCGCCCCCCCAGCAATGGCAGCGAGGCCCATGTGGCTCCGAGCTGCCGGACCCGCCAAACCTCCCCCACCCCCGAGCAACAACGGCGAGGTGCATGCGGCTCTGAGCTGCCAGGTCCGCCAAATCTCCCCCCCCCACGGCAACGGCGATGAGGCCTCATTTTGGCCCGCCAAGTCTCACCTGTCCGCCAGCAGCGGCAAGGCCTGGCCAGCCCACCAAGCTTTCCTTCCCCATGCAGTGGCGGCGGCTGAGTGGCTCACAGCCGCCAGCCCGCCAAGCCTTCAACTTCCCCCTCCAAGTTGTGGCGACAAGGCAGTTCGCAGAGAGTTCCCTGCACAGGGAATGCTGTTTTACTTTTGGGGGGATTTAAATATCCCCCCTATATTTTTTCTACTTTTTAGATTTTTGTGCACACCTGGGGACTGCCCCAAGTGTGCAGGAAAATCTCCCTGCCCCCCAGGTGCCCCCGATGTGCAGGGGGCACCTTAGCTATTAGATATCTAGATTTCTGTCATACCATAAAGGCTGAAGTACTTATTTGTGTCATAAGCTTAGTTTATGGGATTCATTGGCACAGGATATTGCGGTGATTGATACTGCATTTGTGGTCTGCCATTCCTTTAAGTAACAAGCGTAATGGTGGGCATATATAGATATCATTTCTATCCTCCTGCTCTTTGTAAGAGCTCAGGGAAATGGCATTTAAGGTTTGCATTTCCATATATTCAGAAGTAGGATGCTGTATTTTCACAGATAAGAACATACAAACTATGTTCTACCTTTACACAAATGCACCAACATCCCCAAGAGATTCTTCCTCAGTTCCAGTAGGGTAACTAGTTAGATGGAAGAGTCAATAAACTTGATCCTGATTACAGTTAAGAATAGCTGAATGCTACCGAAAAGATGAGGAAAGAAGTTGTAGAAATTATAAAAACTTATTCAGCACTC
>NW_015166483.1:282859-287082 GCF_001447785.1 Gekko japonicus | reverse complement strand
AGCAGGAAGAAGAACAAGAAGGGTCCTGATCACACGCAGAATTAACCACGTGATAGGCACGAATGCTGGGTGGATTTTAAGGGTATGATCACACGGGAATATCTGGCAAGCCTCCCGCACCCGTTGGCAACCCTTCTCACTCCGGCGAAGAAGCAGAGTTAAAAAATACCGGGGAAAGTGCAGTATGGGCCACAGATGGACTTTCCCCTGTGTGATCACTCCAGCGTGCTTTCATGGCATTGGGATGGTCTGACCAGGCCATCCTGACTGTGCCGTTGTTTTTCCCCCCTTCTCAGTATGCACATCATCTCATACTGCCGTAGGAAGCCCTCAGTGTGGAGATGCGATTCATTGATCCTCCGTTTAAGTGAATCGAAAACAAACAGCAAAAAACCCCCCACCAACTCACTCGTGATTGCATGTGATCACGCAGTGGCGGGCTGTGCCTGCAGCTTCAAAGAACTGTGTGATCATGCAACTGTGGGTCAATTTCCTCTGGGTGAAATAGCCTCACTTCCCCTGCGCGTTGTCTCGTGCGTGTGATCGGGACCAAGAATTGGTTTTTATACCCCACTTTTCTCTAGTTTAAGGAGTCTCAAAACGGCTTACCTTCTATCCCCACAATAGGCACCTTGTGAGTTAGGTGGGGCTGAGAGAATTCTGAGAGAATGGGGGACTGACCCAAGGTCACCCAGCAGACTTCAAGTGGAGGAGTGGGGAATCAATCCCAGTTCTCAAGATTAGAGACCACTGCTTTTAACCACTACACCATGCTGGCTATATTGCGACTCAGACAAACAATGTTTGTACTTGCACTTGATAATCAAGTGATCCACAGCAAGTTGTTTCCTGCAAGAATGCGATGAGATTATTGCGATAAATGTAAAATGCTCCAAACTTTACAGAGGTTCAGTATATGGTCTTTTGCCTCATCCACTACAACCTTTCATGCCACTGCAACAATAGATATGGCTACAGAGATAAATGGACGTAGGCAATGTTCCCTCTAATCTGTGGAGTCTTGGGAGCCAAAAATTCTACTTTGTGAGCTACTGGCATTAAAGTTGTGAGCAGGCAATTTGGCTACTGCATAAGTCAGTTTGCCTTGGAGTCATGCTTCCTGAGCTATGACAAAAATGTGTGAGCTGGAGGCTAAAAACCTAAGAGCTAGCTCACACTAACTCAGCTTAGAGGGAACATTGGACGTAGGGATGCTTGAACATCCACCTGTTCAGCTAATTTCTTTTTCGCTGGTGACAGAGAGTTGATTTTTTAAATGATCAGTTTGATAGTCTGTTGACTCTTTCATGGCTGTTCAGCAGATTGCTTCACTGTATTCCTTCCTAACCATGAAGTGCAGTGCAGCTGGCTTTTTGCATAGGCACATTCTCATACAACATGATTGAGCTCTACCACCTCTCAACCTTCTTGGTGCATAACTGCTCGGTTGATCAGGCATTTGTTTAACTAGGCTGTTAAGTCAGTCACAAACCATATAAATCAGTCACAAATTAATGCTGTTTTAATAAAATTCTACCTTGTGGTGTTCATCTAAGTAGTCCCTATTGATGCTAATGGCTGCTGATGGGTTTGAATTGGCAGCATCCTTGCACGTGCAGAGTTTTGCAAAAACCCGATGAAACCTGTTCACTAGACATCTGTGGCAGTTCAGCACAAACTGAACAGGCTGAATAACTGGCTCACATCTAATTGACACCTTTGAACATGATAAGTTTGACTGTTAAACACATTTGTAGCAAAATCTGCAGCACCCCCAAATACATTAATTTCTGCAGAACACTGAACAACTGGTCAGAGGCAATTAATTGCTTTTGTTTGGGAAAGATTTGTGTTGCCAACTGAGGAAACATTGAAAATCAAATTTAATACACCATTAAAAAAAGGTAAAGGCTTGTGTGATGGACTGCACTTTTTAAAAAGCTTAGAAGTGCTGTACGAACAGCCGAAGGACTGTGAAGGGTTAATTCTTCATAGAAATCAGAGAGCCTTGAGTGACAGGCTGTTTCAAGCAATCTGATTGGTTAGCATCAGCTGAGCAGAGAAAGTCTGGAGAGAGCTGCATGCTGAGGAGAGATTCAGTCAGATTTCTGCCTTGACTGAGTTGAGTACAGTCTCAGCCATAGCTGAGAAGAGTTGAATACTGACAGTTTCAGAATTCAGCCTTAGCTGAGAGCAGTTTAACACTGACAGGAGAACTGGGGAAAGTTGGCAAGGACCAACGGGTAGTTAGACGGAAACTCCCATCCAGGCCAAAGAAAGGGGATAGAGCTTCTAAAGAGAGGAGAAAATTCCCTATTCCTACCTAGTCAAACAGGAAGTTAGCTCTGAAGAGTACAGAGATCCCTGGTCTGGTGTGATTAAAAACTGCCTTTAGAGACCTTAAGAATCAGTACCGGTGTTTCAAAAGAAGGGGTTTGGGTACTGGAAAAAGTGTACTAGCTTTCTAGAAACCAAAAGAGTCAGAGAATACTCAAAGACAGTGTGCTGGAGTATTTGGAAAACATTGGAACAAAAGCCTCTCAGCGTATGTCACTGTGAAAAACATAAGAAACTCTTATTAGCCTGAAACATAAAACCAAAAGTCTGTGCATGCACTGGTTTTACCTCTGAAATTTCAACCCCTGATTTCACCTGACCTTTCCCCTCTATGTTGAATAAAATATTCTGTTATTTTTTAATTTCAAAATGTCTCGAGTGTCATTTAAGCTGTTTAAGTGAAAGCGGGTTCCTGGGCTGAGCCAACAGTCAAGATATCATACTGTGACAGGGTGGGGCAGCCAGAGTTCTTCAGCAAAGAAGAAAACACATTACTAGGGTGGCTTAGTCAGTAAAGGGAAAGGAAAACATTCGGAAAATCTTGCCTCTGAGGGAGGGAAGTGGACGGGGCTATCATAGCTTGAACATTTGCATCTCTTCTAATGGCGCAGAAACAAACAAAAGACAAGGATGTTACTGTAAAAGCTAACTGGGAGATCTTACATTGCTTAATCATTATTACCTATGAAGTTGGAAGGGCAGTGGAACTTCAAAGTATCTTTTAACATGATCTGTGGCCAGTGCCAGTTGCATTGGCAGAACTGAACAGAAACCTTGGAGCAGGAAACAAATTGGTCTTTGCAGGTATCTTGGCAAGCAATATATTTTTTTCATGCTCATATGACACCTGACAGTGCTTCATATCCTGTGATTGATGGCCAAATGTGTAGAAGCATTAGGGAAACATCTGGCTGTAGCAGTTTTGTTGACCTGGATGACAATTTTATGAAATCTGATTTTCACAGTGGAAACCATTTTGACAGGATTGACATTGAACTTGACAGGTACAGGACAGAATCTATCAAAGAAGGGACAAGAGATGAACAAGCAAAAGAATGTCAGCCAATTCAGAGATGTGTGGCACTTCCAAGAACTTGCCAAATTTCTTGGCTGTCCCAGACAATAAGGCTGATCTTCTTTGAACAATTCATACCCAAAATACCTGCAAACAAGACCATAATTGTTTCTGGAGGATTCAAGGAAGGTGATAGAACAAAGCCTTCCAATCCCACTGTGGATTCAAGTGTATTGATAACCAATCATAAGGAAGTTGATTGAAAAGTACTCAGAACGAGGAGTTATTTCAGCAAGAGTACTTTATTTAGTGAAGAACAAGACGAAAAGCCCCGGCACGCAGGCCGGTATATATGCCCAGAAACCCACCACCAAAACACACCCAGTAGTCACCCTATTGGCTATTTACAGTGGCCGAGAGTCCCATAGGCTCTCGGCCGCGGACTTGGCCCTCTGGTTGGTGCGGGCTAGGATCCGCTCCGCTATTGTTCTTCAGGGACGAAGCTTTTGGCTCTGTGTGCGACCGCATGGTCCAACGGTCGCACACGTGGTCATGGTGGATACATTACACCCCTCCCCCCATAGTTTTGACTACCCACACACGAAGTCCTGGAGGTACGTTGGGGCCTTCCGGGTCCTCGTGGAGCGGCGCGGCTCCGGGGCGACCGTAGGGTTTGTCTCGGTAACCCGTGGCGGGGAGGAGAGTTGTTGCGCGGTTGGTGGTGGCAATGCAGGAGGCTCCGGAGTGACCGGGGCTGGAGCCGAGGCGGGACTCTGCTGCACTGGCTCAGGGACTGATGCTTCGACTGGCTCGGTGGACTCCAGGTCCTCAGGGTCGTCCGGGAGGATCCGGCGCCGCAGTTGATCAATGT
>NW_015166483.1:266214-282611 GCF_001447785.1 Gekko japonicus | reverse complement strand
GAACTTGCGCAGGGTTTCCTTGGTGGTGCGCACCATGCGTTTTGCCTGGCCATTGGTGGCCGGGTGGAAGGGCGCTGACCGGACGTGGCGAATCCCGCAGTACCTCGTGAAGTGCTGGAACTCGCTGGAGGTGAAAGCCGTGCTGTTGTCGGTCACCAGGGTGTCCAGAAGGCCGTGTGAGCTGAAGATGTGGCGCATTGCACTGATGGCCGCCTTTGAGGAGGTTGAAGGTACTGGCACCACTTCTAGCCACTTACTGTAAGTGTCTACTAGGATGAAGAAGATCTGTCCCTGGAACAGCCCCGCAAAATCCAAGTGCAGCTGGGACCAGGGCTTGTGGGAAGATTCCCAGGCTCGTTCCGGCGCCCGGGGTGGTGCCGGTCGGAAAACCTGGCAGGGTTGACACTGTTTCACCAGTCTTTCAATGTCCTGATCGAGGCCGGGCCACCACACATAACTCCGAGCCAAGGCTTTCATCCGCACCACGCCCGGATGGGCCTCGTGCAACGCTGTTAGCACCCGGTCTCGGAGGGGGGAAGGAACCATCACCCGGCCTCCCCACAGCACACAGCCCTTGTGTGCAGACAGTTCATCTTTTCGTGAAGCATAGGCCGAGAAGTCAGGGCCTGCCGTGACTACCGGCCACCCCCTTCTCACCCAGTCCAAGACGCGGCAGAGGATCGGATCCTTTGCGGTGCGACGGGCCACCTCTCGCACGTGGACCGGCTGGTCGGGCAGGGTCTCCAGCAGAGCCACCTGCTGGAGACCCTGCTTTTAGACACATGCTTTTAGACACTGCAACTGAAATGAAATGGAAAGTACATTGCAATCAGTGTTCTGCTTCTCATCATTAGCTTCACTTTGATGTTTGTTGTGACCAACCTGCTAATTAGCAGAGCATCAATGAAGCTATTGGAATCCCCTGGTAATGAATAGTATCTGTCAGTTTTTTTAAAAAAGAAAGATGAAAGCTTATTACTTCAAAGTAGATTTTTAAAAAATTGCTAGTATTACTCTGAAGCCATCCAATGTGCCATATTCCTCCCTCTTTTGCTCGTCTCAGGCCACCTGCTGTGGTATACCTGCTGGGATGATCTGCTGGGAAGTTTCTGATTTTTCCATTAATTATTCTATTTGTTTTAAGAAAGTCTACAAGGTTAGGCAGGAAAGTGACTAAGGGCCAAACTACCTACAACATTCCTGTTCTTTCCAGATGGGTTGCTAGGCCCTAAAAATACATTCAGAGCAAGGAGCCCTAGGGATGCCAGCCTCCAGATGGGACCTGGGGTTCCCCTGGAATTACAGGTCGTCTCCAGACTACAGAGATCAGTCCCCCTGGAGAAAATGGATGCTGTGGAGGGTGGCCTCTATGGCATTGTCCCCCACGGCGTAGGCTTACCAAGTGCCGGCGGGGGATCCGCATGTCTTTACAGGATCCCTGCCGCGGGGATGGTGATACGCGTTGCACCGCCGTCGCCAGGATGTGCCGCTACGCGTCGCTCTGGCAATGGGGCTGTTTGGAGTCCTGTTGCCAGAGCGACACATAGCGTCACATCCTGGCGACGGCGGGTGCAATGCGTATCGCCGTCCCCGCAGCAGGGATCCTGTAAAGACATGCGGATCCCCCGCCGGTACTTGGTAAGCCTACCACTGAGGTCCCTGTCCTCCCCAGGCTCCATCCCCAAATCACCAGGAATTTCCCAACTTGGATCTGGCAACACTACTACCCCCATCCCCTGTTGGTGGCCAGGAGGGACATGGCAACCCTAGGCCTGATATACATCCAAGTAAAAAAAAAATTATCTCCCACTCATGCCACTTCCCGTATTGAAAATGTCCCTTGGATGTTTTTAGCCCTGGTAGAGGGAGAAAAGGGTACTTGTAGTTTCCTTTCTCCTTCACTGTGGTGCTTAAAGCTGGCCAAGAGACCATTTTCAGTTGGAGAAATGGTTTGGACCACTAGAGTGCACTCTTCCTTCCCCAGTGCCTGAGCACAGATCCATATCAGTGCCTCCCCCCCCCCATTGCTGCTTTTGAATAACTCGTCTTGAGTTCTAATCATAGAGCTCCAGGGTTATTTATAACAGGGCCCAGTCCTAGAGATCATTTATTTATTTAAAACCTTTTTTGTCTTCTTTTCACCCAACTAAGGCAGTGAACAGTGAAAACCATTAAAACAAGCTTTTAAAAATAAACATTATAAAACAATTAAACAAAACACATAAGGAGGAAGGAGGGAATACACTGAGGGAACACCAAACGAAACAGTAAGGTCTTCACCCACTGGAGGGCGACAAAATGGAGGGGGACAGATGAATCTCCCTGGGGAAGGAATTCCATAATTTTGGTACCACAACTGAGAAGGCCATTTCTTGGGTGGCTACCCATTTAGCCTCAGATGATGAGGGTACCCAAAGAGAGGCCCCTGAAGATGACTGAAGTGTTCAAGTAGATTCATGTGTGAGTTGGTGGTCCTTAAGGTACATTTGTCCCAAGCTATACATAAAGGTAAAGGTTTCCCTTTCTCGAAAGCTAGTCAAATCTGACAGTGCTCATCTCCATTTCCAAGCTGAAGAGCCAGCGCTGTCTGAAGACTTCTCCGTGGTCATGTGGCTGGCATGACTAAATGCTAAGGTGCACGGAACGCTGTTACCTTCCCACTGAAGTGGTACCTGTTTATCTACTTGCAATTTCTTGCTTTCAAACAGCTAGGTTGGCAGGAGCTGGGGCCAGAGATGGGAGCTCACTCTGTCACACGGCACTAGGGTCTCGAACTGCCGAGCTACAGGCCTTCCGGTCTGCAGCTTCAGCGTCTTAACCTCTGAGCCACCATGCCCCCCCCAAGCTATAGACCTTATCCCAATATGTGAAATCTTACTCTTCATTTTCCCTCCTTAATGCATCCCTTATGTCACTGAAATTAACAGCTGAAGCCCCACTACTGTACAACTTTACACAAACATTAATTTTTTTATTGTGAAAAACTTTGCTTCAAGCCAGTAAAAGTCAGTTTGCTTGGGTCTGCTAGTAATATATTATTCCCATCTAATTGCTATTCGATGAAGCTGGATGAGTCCTTTCAAGCATACACTACCATTTAGGTTGCTAAACATCTGAGTTTTGAGAATTTTAGTGGGTATAGTGAATTTCTTATGACTAGCACGCACACAAAAATACAGTGACTGGAGAGGGCAATGAGAGAATTCAATACAGTAAGGCTCACCAGCCTTCTCTGCGGATCACTAAGGACTGACGCCTGTGTGGCTAGGCTAAGCCATATGAGTGTCAGCTATAGCTATCACTGAAAGCTGGAGGAAACATCAAGATTGCCCCCCCCTGCAAACAACCTTACTCCCCCCACCCAAAGATGGTTTTACTATAAAACAAAACAAAAACCCTCAAAAAGTTAATAAGAGCATATTGTGAGCATAAACATTGGGGGAGCCTCCTCCCAATTTGCTGGTTTCTGGGTTGCATTTTGGACTGAGGAAGTGATGATCACCCGGAGGAGGGGGGGGGGAAGCGAGCATGAACTAGCAAAGGTGAGCCAATGTAGGGGCAGGGCAGGTAGACAAGCTGCTGGAGAGGGAGAGGAGGCCAGGTTTTGTAGGTGAGGCACTAGCAAGAAGGTGGATTCCCTTCCTTAAGAAGTCCCCGTAGGTCACTTCCGGTTTCTTAAAGAATATATTTCCCAGCATTTTTATCTTACTTTGCAGAATATCTTACTTCTGTAATTTAAGTCCACCCTTCTTGCTGAGATGCAAGGGGACTACAAAAATTTTAAAGCAGTAAGCCCTGACCTGGATAGCCTAGGCAAACCCGATCTCATCAAATCTTGGAAGCTAAGCAGGGTTGACTCTGGAAAGTACTTAGATGGGAGACCTCCTTGGAATACCAGCAGTTGGGAGGTGGGGGCAGGCTTTTTTTCAGCCATCTCTCTGAATGTCCTCCAGGCCCTTAGTAGGGGTCAGTCGCCAGAGGTTGTCATGACTTCCAGGTGCACACACACTCACATGCACACACACACACATGTTGTAAGAAATATTGAAATATAGAAGGTTTGGGTTAGAAACCTGAAAACCACACATAAAATCATATATCTATCTCTGTCCCTTTGTTAGTAGGCAGCTTGTACCATATTGAACCAAGCTTCCAAGATCCTTTGTTAGGCCTTTGTTTGAACAGAGCATCCCTCTCTGTCACGTACACAGGAAGGACTCCACATGCCATTCCCATAGTTTAGATCAATGTAAATGACCCATAGGTGTGAGAAACCTAAAACCTTAAAACAATAAACTGTGTTCTTACAGAAACCCTTTGACAAAGAGGCTAGCCATTTGTACAGCAATTGATTCCAGAGATGCAATAATTTTCACACACCCAATAGTATCTCACTGATAGCTCTTGTCTGTTTTATCTCAGATCCTGAGAACTCAAAGGAACATCCTGACTTCAAACAGCCTTGCAGTGTCATTCTGAAATTCGAGGTGTTATCTGGCGTTGTTCTGTAAACAAACTTGCATCCTCTGGGATATGGGAACATCTCTTGTGTCAATGGTTTATCTGTATTTCTGTATATTATGTCAATCGAGGTAATTAACCCTTGTAATAGCTCTTCCTAAACCTTTGGTCGATTTTGTATAAATTTGGGCTCCTCAGACCAGCCCTTTGCTGACTTTTGGAACTTAGGGAGACTTCGTCTCTCTGTGGCCATCAGTTAGCCCAGAAGCCTTCCGTCTGCATGCTTTGGGGGGGAAACTCTATCTGTGTGCTTTATTATCTTTCTCTGTAGGAAACAGAGCTGTATTATTTTGACAATCAGCCCAGCGCCTTGCTGGCTGGCTGCCTAGTTTTAACCTTGATTAATCTTAATAAAGAAAAGTTTCTTTTTAAATAACCTTGTCAAAGTGCTTTCACCAATGCTGGACACACTCTTAGCCTTTGGTAAGAGGCAGCACCTAGTGCATATGAATTACGGGTGGGTGGATCGCATACACTTATAGAGACGTGTAGATGCATTCTCACCACAACACACACATACACACACATGAAAAATACAAAAAAATATGAAAAAGAAAGAAAAATGTAAAAACAGTGCAATAAAACAGTATAATACATACAATGAACAATGCAAAAATGGATTACAAGAATGATAAAGTGCAATGAAAACAGAATATGTACAATAAACAATGCAATAACAACCACCTGTTTTTACAGAGGTTAAACCCTATTCCCTTACAAGAATACCTTCCTGAGGAATTCAGTTTTACTACAGCCCTATAATCCAAAGAATTCTAAGGTAACTAATAGTGCAAACAGTGTAAAATACTAAAAACAGCCAATCATAATATTAACTTAGACCCTACAGTTCAAAGACTGCAGTCACAAAAAAGTCAGAAGGCATTTGATAACAGAGTAAGTTTTCACTCAAGCCAAATATCCACTTAAAAACAAGACCTTTGCTGTTGAAAAATGTTACTCCTGAGCCACTTTTACTCTTGTTGGGGAAAATAGATGGGTACCTGTATTTTTTCCCTAGTGAAAATAAAAATGGGTTAGGGATACCATTTTTCAGTGGGAAAACAGGAGAAGACAAAAGATCTAAAAAGCCTTTCTCCTCAAAAAACGCATCCCCAGTGGTTGCTTTTGGGAAAATAGAGTCTTTTAAGATTATTATAGACTCAATACTTCATGTAATTTTGCTGTCACAGACTCAATATTTCATGTAATTTTGCCTTAAGTTCCTGTGTTTGTACAGTGTAAAACTCAAATGATAAATTATGCCCATCTCTATATGGAAATATAGATAATACGTTTCAGGTGTTACATATTTTCATAACATGAAATGCTCAATATATACACTAGTTTACTGCATCATTTTTCACTGGTGACACTTAGGAGGTAAGTATACCTCTAAACAGAGAGGATACTGAGAAATCTGTGAATGGATCTTCCTGGTATCTCTTTAAATTCAATTGAATCCACATGATATTATCAGGGTTGCACAAGGACAAGAGTGGGATTTAGCTCTTTAACCTCTGCACAGTTTCACAAATTGAAACCGGAGCTCTCTCGCTGTTGTAGCTCTTTAAAGAAAAAGAATAGGCAAGAGATGGGTACTCATTTATTTTTTCTTTAAAGAGCTACTAGCAGAAAGTGGTGGTGGTGGAATTAATTAGTAGGGGTGGAATGTTAAACCCTTTTTACTTTCCCTGCATGGCTCTGTAATTTGCCTTTAAAAGACACATGTATGTTGACACAGAATATTACTCAATATTATCTGAAAGCATACAAAGGTTTTGGGAAAGTGTTAAGTCGCTCGATTAACAAAGTAGTCGGAGAGTAATTCAGCAAAGATTCAGCTATATTCATCAACTCAAACACAACTCCAACACGGAACAACATCTGATAGCCAGAACAGCTTTTACATTGCAGCTGTCCTGCTTTTAACCTCTCCCGGCTAATGTAGCCATGCCTACTGTACAATTACCAACCAATAAGGTTGCATATATAAGGACCAATCATGGACATTCCCGCTCAGGGAGCTTGTTGATAGTGATTGGTTAGGTGCTTCCTGGGCTAGCAATGTGATTGGATGTATTTGGATCCTAGCCCAGGACGAAGCTTAACATAGCATTTCAATTAGATGTTTTCATAACACATTATGCATTCAATGGCAGCTAATTGAATACATTACAGAAAGTAGATCCTTCTAGTGCAATCCTGTGCAGAATTATTCCAGTCTTAGGTGGTTTCCTCAACGGGACCAGGTTTGTGGTTTCCCCATTGCTGGTGTAGTTGCTGATACAGTGCAGCAACAATGGGGCTTCTACGTGGCAGTTTCCCCTGCAGTCTTTGTGTCCTGGGTCCCTTGGCAGCAGCCATCCCCACTCCCTTGGATCTCTGGTACTTTTTCATTGAAGAAAAAACAAACAAACCTGACAACTGAATAGCCTCATTTCAACATACTATTATAAAATTATGTGTAACAGCTTGTCCCAGTGACCAGCTTTCCTTTGTAAAAGGCAGGGCTCTTTTTGTAGAAAAAGCCCAGCAGGAACTCATTAGCATAATAGGCCACACCCAACACCAGAAACTCATTAGCATATTGGGCCACACCCCTGACAGCACAGCTCATTAGCACATTAGGCCACACCCACATGTTACCAGAACTGTGGTCATCCAGCCACACCCACCTTTTGCTTCTTATTCTGTTTACCTTGTTTGTTGTCAAACCAGGGCCTTTTTTGTAGCAGGAACTCCTTTGCATGTTAGGCCACACACCCCTAATGTAGCCAATCCTAATGAGTTTCTGCTGTTGGGTGTGGCCTATTATGCTAATGAGTTCCTGCTGGGCGTGGCCAACTCGGGAGCCAGCTGGAACTCCGTTCCTGTGCGTTCCTGCCCAAAAATAGCCCTGCTAAAAGGTATAAAAGATAATGGGGTAACACAATGGAAGGGACTGGAAACTTAGAAAAACAAAAACTGGAAATTCAGAGAACTTATTACATATACATTTTAAAATGGTATCTTGATATACAATTGGTGATTTAAAAACAAACACACAAAGCTACCAGGTGGCAGGCAGAGAAAATGGCCTGGGGGGGGAGGATGACAGCATCAGGGAAAATGGCTGCCATCTGAATGCAAAAATGCAAACTTTCCAGGCTTTACTGTGATTTTCCCAAAAACTTTTCAGCAAAGCGAGTTTGAGAATGATCAAAGAAAAAGCTGAGAAAGCCCCCAGAGGTGTACTAATATACCACAGTTCTGTAGGAAGTGGGAAAAAAACACTGCTTCCCAACAGCATTGAACCTGGGGCAGGTTACCTACGTGGAAATGGCCTCTGTCACTGCAGTGCTAGTTAGTTTTAAGATGTGGGCTTAGATGGAAGAAAGGAGGGATGTAAATGTAATGAATATTTTTAGAACGGGAAGTTGAAGCGTATTAACTTAGCATTCACTTGCTTTAAAAAGAACTACCCTTTAAACTACGTCAGTCAAAGTTTTCCCAAAGATCTTCCAAAGCTGGAGCAATATGTTGAACATTATGGGTACAAAAATAAAAGGCCCTTTCAAAACTCCAGGCAGGGTTACCCTAACAATGAAGAAGATTTATTTGAAATACATTAACTATACTAAACTGAAAAAGGAAATTTGAAATGAATAATTTTTAGCTTCACTTCAAAATCTAACACACACTACTGTTTTAATTAACAAACCTGTCACCTTTTAGAGTTCAGACAAAAGAGCTGAAGAAAGAAATATTCCAGTCACTCTGGCACCTGGGGAAATGCACCAGTCTCTTTAAAGTTTAGAGCCCTAATTATGAGGCTTTTGGAAACTGTTCTCTGCTATGAATTAGCTGAACTATTACAACAGGAGGTCGCTTTGAAGTAGAGACAGAATCATATTTAAAGCAAAAAAATTAAATACATTATTGAAAGAATGAATGTTTTAAAAATGTGAATGTTTGATTGAGCCTGGGGTCTGATGTTGAAGAATCAATATTTCTGTGTCTCAGAGACCAATTGCTGGCACTGCCTATTGAACTTGTAGAAGTCACAATTAGGGATGGGCATGAACCAGAAAAATGCGGTTCACGGTTCGTGGCCGAACCATGAACCAAACCATGAACTGAACCAAACTGGTTTATAGCCCCAAAAAACTGCTGTTTTCATGTGCACTTCCTTTAAACTTTAAAGGGACTGCACAAGACAGCCCAAAACAGCTGAGTGGTAGGGACCAGGATGCTTCTGCTTCTCAGCTGTTTTTGTGGCTTTTGCAAGGAACAGAAAGCAGGGGTTTAAAGGGACTCGGTTTAAAGGGACTGCTTTCTGCTCTATCCACAAAACGCCAGGAAACAACATGAACTGCTTTAAAAGTTCATGGAAGTTTGTGATGGTAGACCCTGTCATGATCTGTGTAGGACTGGGAGACAAGGCCTAGAGGTCTAGGCCAGGAGAGACCTGTGTGGGAGTGGAAAGCAGACACAGCCTACAATCCCCATAATGCTTGGCAATGGTTGTAACCAGGGATTGTGTGAGGAGATTGTAATTTAAGTTTTGTGGCTGTGGAACTGCGTCCTTTCCTTTCACAGAGTTAAACTGTGGGGACTGCATTCTTTTCTCTCCTGCATTCTTTTTCTCAGAGTTAAACTGAGGGGACAGTCTGGTCTGAGAGAAAGATCCCTCACTTGGGTCAGAGCGAGTACAGGCACAGGCCTGGTATAAAAGGCTGAGGGCCTTGAATAGTAACCAGTTAAGAAAAATAGGTAGCCGTGTTAGATTTGTTTATTTTGCCTTTAAACACTGTTATATATTTTAAGCACCTGGTCTTGTTTTCCTTGCCCCATTACTGTATTAATAAACTAGGGTTGCCAAGTCGACTCACCCCTCGGAGTGGGGGAGCCTTGCTGCTGTCTGGGAGGTCTCGATGGGTGCGTGCGCGTGCACGCCGGCAGCACGTCACCAGAAGTGACGTGCGACATTGCTGACATTGGGGGCGTGGCCGAGCTCATTTTGGGGGAAACCATATGGTTTTCCCCCCGATGAGCTCAGCCACGCCCCCAACGTCAGCAACGTGGCTTCGGGGGCGGGGTTCCCCCCGGGACCCGATTCTGCTGCGGTGGAAATCGGGCCTCCAAAGTGGGGGATTCCCCACTCCCCGGGCCCATTTGGCAACCCAGTAATAAACCATTTGTTTAATGTTTTCTCCCTGGTCATCATGCCTAATTTTCTCGGCTTAAAAGGGGCATATTGGTTGGGCTTGGGAGGGTACTCTGGGCCTTCCCAAGGGACCCTAAGTCCAGAGTGATGGCAGAGGAAGGTGGCAACCCATTGGGGTCATGACAGACCTGTTAGGAACTTCGGTTCATGAACCACAAACAGGGCAAAATTCATGATGAACTTTGCTTTGCGATTCAGTTTGTGACCATCCCTAGTCATGATCTATTGTGGTTTGCTGTTCTCATAAAATGTGATAGAAAATATTCCCTTGAAAAACAGCAAGTGAAAACTCACTGGATGGTACCTTTGTCACTCAAAAACAAAGTTTTGACCGAGAAAATCCAAATTCATTTGAAAATAACAGAAATAGTAAATTTATTGCCCTGTTGTAGAATGAGCATAAATATGTAAACACATATATAGTGACAAAATAGAATGTAGCGAACCTTGTTTATTTATACTTGTTCTATTATTGTTGTATCTATTAAATATTCAATAAAATCAAGGTTTTTTCTGGGGGAATGTGCTGGAACAGAGTTCTGGAACCTCTTTAATAAAATTCTTTTTAAAATGTTTAAAAGTTCATGAGTTTTCAGTAGACAGATTGAAAACTTCATTTCCCTCTTGAGAGTCACAGCCCTTCTTTTTTTTTAAAAAAAACCCCTGAATAAAATATTTAAAAACCCAAGAAAATAAAACAAAAAACAAAAAAAACCATGGGGCAAAACCCCAGTGAACATCTGCTTGAGGTTTTCAAGGAATCTTTTGAGTTAACACTGGTTATTAAATCACTCCACGCATCACAGAAGGAGCTGTAGCTCAGTGGTAGAGGGCATGCTTTGCAAGCGCGAGACCTGGGTCAGTCACTCCCAAGAACACTTAACAATGTGGGAAAGACATAAAGCAATGTGAACCTCCACAAGCAGCATTTACTTGAGATGGTTCCCTTTAGAGGAGAGAAAATTGAGATTAATAATTTTTTATAGAATTCACTTTGTCTACAAATATACAGAAAGAGTTCAAGAGGCACTTCTACAGGGCAGAAGATCCTCTGTCTCATACAAGTTCCTCAGAGAAAAATAAAAACCTTGTGGTCACCAGTATTCCTTCTAAGCTGAGTTGGTGTGAGCTAGCTCACAGTTTTTTAGCCTCCGGCGTGCAGATTTTTGTCTTTGCTTAGGAAGGATGGCTCCAGAGCAAACTAATTTATGCAGCAGCCAAACTGCTCACTCACAACTTTAATGCCAGTAGCTCACAGAGTAGAATTTTTGCTCACAAGACTCCACGGCTTAGAGGGGACATTGGTGGTCACCTAAATAGAGGAGTCAGCTCACTGCAGTAACTGTCTATTACTCTGTTTAAACTTAGAACTGGTGTTTCTTCACAAACGCTGACATAACTGTCCTCTCCCTTTAGTTGAGAAGGGTCATGTCTATATATATAAATAAAGTTGCCCTGGAGGGCCAGCAGACAGGGCATAGAGGCCAAGGCCTTCTGCTGATACTGTTCCCTAGAGCATGGGTTTTCGGAGGCTTGCTGTTTTTGTATATGGAGGTTCCCTTAAGTTACCACGGCTAGTAGCCATTGATGTAATGATAGTTCATGAAGTCGTCCAGTTCTCTTTTAAAGCTATGTGTGCTCTTGTCCATCACAACATCCACTGGCAGTGAATTCTGCAATTGAATTACTCATTTTGTAAATAAGTATTTCTTTTCCTCTGTCCTGAACCTTTTGTCCATCAGCTTGGGTGCCCCGAAGTCCTCTCTCTATTCAATTTCTCCACCTTATGTATAATTTTATAACTCTGTATCATGGCTCCTTAGTTGTCTTTTTTTCTAAAGTGAACAACCCCAGATTCTTTCTTTAGCTTTCCCTTATAAGAAAGATGCTGCATTCTCTTAATCATCATCTTGAGTTCCACCAAGCAGGGAATGCTTCATCTTCTGGCCATCTTGAGGAGGGTGCTGTGTGTCAAGCTTGTGCCTCGCTTGTCATGGACTCTGTGGCCTCAAGGGTTAATTGCTTCTCTTTCCTTCTTTCTTTCCTTCTCTAGGCTGTGTATCCTTCTGGCTAAGAGGTGTGTGTGATGTGAGTGTGTGAGTGTCGGCTTATGCAGGTGAGTGTATGAGTGTGAGTGTCGGCTTATGCAGTGCCTGGGAAATGCGTGATCTCAGTGCTCGCTTTGACCTTGGGTGCAGGGAATTTCTAGATAGTGCAACAGCTAGTAGCAAGTGTGGGGGATGGTGTATTGGGGTAGTTTGGATATTTGGCAGGCTGAATGCGGATAATGATTGGGTAGTGCGCTTTAGGGGGGATGTCCTGCATAGTGTATAGGATCAGTCCTGACACCTGGGTGTCAGTTCTGACACAGAACATGTCTATGCTTGGAACCTGTTTTACTTCTCAATAAACAATCTTGCTGATACAAGAGTGTGGTGAGAGTGACTGAGTCCAAGACCTGACACTGTGGTGCAGAGGAGACTGGGTTTGCACTTTCTCTAAACAGAGCAAGGCTGTGGTGCTGTTGGCCCCAAATTGTGTTGGAGTCCACACAGCTTCTGACACACCATCTCTGGCATCTGCTGTCCCAGTTGTCTGTGTCATGTTACTTCATTGTAACGTTGACTCTGGACAATATCTGTTTCTGTTCAGTACTTCCATTAACAACATTTACTGCCTCTGTATGCAGAAAACTGGAGTACACAAGGTTCCTGAGGTGCTTCAAGTGATTTCGTTGAAAGCAATGGGAAATGTCTAACTAGTTCTATTGGTCTGAAATTAAATGGGGTTTTGTTGGTGCTAATTTTTGATGGATTGTGGGTGTTTAATATCACTTTCCACAGAGTAAGCAGAATTGTAAGAGTTGGCTTCTCCTAAAGATGCCAATATTTCAAGGGCTGGAAATGCAGCATCATACTGAGGCTATATCAAAGGAATAAGCTAGTGAAAGGCAGCTGTTCCAGACCAACATTTTTTATTTAAAAAAGCTTCACTCTAGTGACATGAAATGCAGCTGATACCATAGACAAGTAATAAATCTCAGAAACTGCTGCTCTGTTTACATGCTTGTAAAACTGATTCTGAAACAAGATTCATAAGCCGATCATACGAAAACACCCTGCCAACATAAGCTCCTATTCTCGGGCTGTCAAAGTGAATGTATTGCTGAACACTGAGGTATCAAGTATAAGCACTGCTTTAACATCTCCCACTATCAACCTGTATCGGGGAGATCATTAGTACATCAGCCGAGCGTCAAAGCTGCTGCTTGGATTTTCCTGCTGAAGTTCTCTCCGGCAACCACTGTGAAGTGGTCATGTGTGCCGTATTTTTAGGTCAAAACGACTCCTTCACTGTTTGTTTAGAACAGGATATGCAAAGGACATAAACTGCAGGAAAACTTATCACAGAAGGGTTTTTTTTTGTCCTGTCTCCTAATGTAGTTTAAATCTTGTTGGCAGTTTGTGCAGCAATAGTTTCCCTTGTTCTGTCTTCTCTGTCTCTGATATAAATTCATCTGCATTCTGTTCCTCCTGCATCCAACGGCATTCTCAGTGTGAACAAATATAACTTGGGGGTAGGTTTACCAACCCTGGGTCGAGAAATCCCTGAAGATATGGGGGCAGAGCTGGAGAGGGCAAAGTTTGGGGAGGGGGGAAGGAGCTCAGTGGGGTACAATGCCATAGAGTCAAGTCAACCTTCCAAGGTTGCCATTTCTCCAGGGGAACTGAACTCGATAGTCTGGAGATTATTTGTAATTCCAGGAATTCTCTGCCCCCCACCTGGAGGATGGCTGTTATGGACGTGGACCGCCTCCAGGGTTCCGCGGCTACAGTCAAGAGCTTAGCTCCTCCAGACAACAGGAACTTAGGATCCTAGTTCCCCCAGCATGAAGCGATAGGAACTTTGGCGGGAAATTCAAACCCTCCAATGGGACTGTGGGTGTGCTGGGTGGGTGTGTATATAGTTGGCCTTGCAGGGCCGTTTTGCAGTTCCAGTGTTAAGTACAATAAACGTGTGCAAACGCATGTCGTTGTCCGAGTCCTCCATGCGGCGAACCCAGTACTTTTCAATGGCAACCCTATTTAGGGGTCATATGTTGCTCAGCCACTTCTGTAGGTTTCTATACACCATTTTGATGAATGAACTAAGCTTCTACCATCCACAGGCAGCACAGGCCATCTTTATCATAACATGGCTTTTGTTTCTCTTGTCTCTTTCTGATGTTCCTACAGGTCTCCCTTTTTCTGTTGAGTGATTAAAACCAGAACTGAGATAAGCAGAGTAGTTCTCTACCATTTTCACATTAGTTTGTGTAGGTGACCCCGCATTTCTTTTAAGAGTAGTTATATAATTTGCTAGGGCTAAGTCATGGGTTTGTGTCGTCCAGATTGCATTTCTTCAGAACCTTCTTTTCCCTTTATTTCCTCTGGACTAAGGAATAATGGGCATTGCGGTGTGTAAACAAATTGCATGATCTGAACCTATACCCTCTGAGGTGCACATGTATTTGTCGACTGTTGTTCAGTCGATTCCGACTCTTCGCGACCCCATGGGCAAGGGAAGCAGGTGCAATGCTGACTCACCCCATATATATTTATATACGCAAATATCGAATGCCTGCATCTTCATGCCAATAAAGGTTTTGTGTGTGTAAATGCCTGCATGGGTTCAAGTCCCATTCTTTTGCAATGATCCTGAAGTGTCTGGAGCAAAAAAAATGAAGGGCAATCTCACACACAGTCTTTTTGGGTGCATACTGGTTTGCAAATATAGAGTACAAACAGAGGACCCACAAGGACTTGCTAGTGGGCATCTTATTTCCCCTTCCGCAGTTGCCTCCTTAGGCTCTCCTCTTTCCCAGCTTCCTTCTCTTCTTCCCACTCAGCCACCAACTAACCCTTTATCAGCTCCCCATGTTCAACGACATTTATTATCTACTTCATTTATATGCCACCTTTCTCCCCAATGGGGACCCAAAGCAGCTGACATACTTCTCCTCCCCTCTATTTTATCCTCACAACAATCCTGTGAGGTTGGTTATGCTGCGAATGTGTAACTGGCCGCAAATCACCCAGTGAGCTTCCTCAGCAGAGTGGTGATTCAAACCTGGGTCTTCCATATCCTAGTCTGAAACTCTAACAACTACACAGAACTGCCATTTGGGGGAGCTGCTGCCCAGCCAGGCCTGGGCAAGACATGCAGGCCACAAGGTAGCAAGCTGCCCAATTGTTGCTGGTGGGCCTGCCCCTTATGAGTCCTCCCTCAAAGGCCAAAATAACCCTACAAAAGGTTCTGCCCCCTCCCCTCAATCTACTGACAGAAACTGAGCCTTGAAGGCTGGCAATACCATTGTGCTTGCTTAGCGAAAGCCACTGAGAACACCAATTTCTTACAGCTACAGAAACTCTTTATTGTTTTGGGTTGACCAAGCGTGATCCCCCTGGAGAAGGAAAATTATTGCTGGTGGGCCTGCCCCTTATGAGTCCTCCCTCAAAGGCCAAAATAACCCTACAAAAGGTTCTGCCCCCTCCCCTCCATCTACTGACAGAAACTGAGCCTTGAAGGCTGGCAATACCATTGTGATTGCTTAGCGAAAGCCACTGAGAACACCAATTTCTTACAGCTACAGAAACTCTTTATTGTTTTGGGTTGTTTTAACCCACCCCCAATCCTTTAAAAAAAAAAGATTTCAGATTTTTCTGAAAACTTGGGGCTTTTCTCAAGATTTGTCTTGTTGGTCCATGGCCCCAGTCTCTGGATTTAAGTATCCACAGATGAGGCAATATCGAGAATTAGATATATTTATTAGTGTAGCCAGTGTTAAAGTGTCCAACTAGGATCTAGGGAAAGCCTTGTTCTAATCCCCACTCTGCCATGGAAGCTTCCTGGGTGACCTTGAGCCAGTCACACACAGTCTCAGCCTAATTTACTTCACAGGGTTGTTGTTGTGAGGATAAACGGGAGGAGTAGATAATGATGTTGTAAACCATTTTGGGTTCCCACTGGAGAGAAAACTAGGGTATAAATGATGAAGTAAATAAATGATAAACTAACAAACATATTTTCATATATTTTGAATAATAATTATTCAGGAGTAGATAATTATTCCCCTCTGCAATATAGATTGTTCTGTACACTGGATTTTATTTTTAAAGCTTTGATATCTGGTACATAATTGTACTGAGTCCTCAATCCAGCACTTATGTCCAGCTAATATATAGTTCCATTCCTATGTCACTCCCATGTTTGGAATTCAGTAACCCTGTTCCATGCTACCATGAATGCATGTATATCCTGTCTGTACATGCATATGCACATTCACTTTATGACTGAAACTAGGGACCTGTACCCAGGGGTCTTTTGGGACTGGAGCGCGCTGGAGCACTGCGCCAGCAGCCCAGGAGTCAATGCAAATGGTGATGCGGCAAGCCCTGCCCCCAGCTCCCCACGCCGAAGCACTGGGGCTGGGGGGAGGCCCAGAGAGCCCTGCAGCCGGGTGTCCCGGGCCCGTGCAGAAGCAGTAAGTAAGGGATCCACGGGGGTGGGGGTGGTCCAGCTCCCCACGCCGAAGCACTGGGGCTGGGGGGAGGCCCAGAGAGCCCTGCAGCCGGGTGTCCCGGGCCCGTGCAGAAGCAGTAAGTAAGGGATCCACGGGGGTGGGGGTGGT
>NW_015166483.1:257573-263555 GCF_001447785.1 Gekko japonicus | reverse complement strand
TGGAAACATTTTAGACCTAAAGAATTTGGAAATATTTAAGAATAAAAGAATTTTTTCACCTGCCATTAAGTCAAGGAAGCCAGAATATTTGCAATACTAAGCTCTGTCTTCATGCAGAAATCCACATCACATCTCCAGCCACCAGACAGGTGCCCAAATGTCTACTCTTAGACCTAAAGAATTTGGAAACATTTAAGAATAAAAGAATTTTTTCACCTGCCATTAAGTCAAGGAAGCCAGAATATTTGCAATACTAAGCTCTGTCTTCATGCAGAAATCCACATCACATCTCCAGCCACCAGACAGGTGCCCAAATGTCTACTCGGGGTCAAGGAAACAAAAGAACACCCTGGAACTGTAACATTCTTGTGTTTGTTATTTAGAAATGCAGGTGCTACCTTGCATTGTTTTGCAAAGGAGCATCAAGATGCCCCATTGCCCATGGAATACGTAAACATCTCCTGATTCCTGATGGCCCATACTCTACAGGGCAGTTAAAATTAATTGATGCAGTTTATGATTTCTATGGCTCTATCAAAATGTATAGGACCAAAATGGTATAAAAATAGGCCAGAAGCTTCAGTTGAGCACTGACTCTCAGAGATCCAGAGAAGGCTTTGCCTTCCGTGATCTATTTGGGCCAGTCCAGAAAGCTTTCTGTGCATGGGGAATCTTTGTTTATATATATAACCACTGACTGTTTCTTTTTTCCTTATGAAGTAAGTATTCTGTTTTATATTGCTTGCATGTCTCTAGCTAATAAACTATTTTATTGTTTAAATAAACTGTGTGCATTCCAGCTAACTTTCCTTTAACATTCTACCCGCCTTGGTAAGGGGCACACACCAGACCATTACGAATCTAGAGGTACAGGTAACACTATACAGGGTTAGTTTAGACTGTCCAGGGCTACAGTTAAAATTCTTCCAACAGGGACAAGGAGAATAACTTCCTGCCAGTGAAAGGGGTTGGGAAGAGAACCCTGGTCTGTGATTAAGGGGAGAAGCTTAGACACCTTAGGACTCGGAGTTAGTGAAAAACTGTAATAGCTAAATGGAAACCCCAGATCTCTGAAGGGAAAACCTAGAAACACTGACAAAGCTATTCTCTAAGAAACTGTATTCAAGATTCTGTGTAACAGGTGAAATATATAATAAACAAAAAACTCTCACTGAAAAGAACCTGAAACTCTGAAATTAAGCTGCAACAACACTCTTGTTTGTTCATAAACCTCAAGTCCGTGTATACATATATTTAAAAAGTTTTACCTCAGCAACGTCTATATCTTGAATAATCATGTATTCCCTGCCTGCATTAAAATCTTTATTCTGTTTTTGAATGTTAATTTTGACTCGCGTGCCATTTCATGGGGGTATTTTAAAACAAGGCAGCTCCCGTATTCCCTTTACTTCCTGTGCTGGGTCATAAGCCTAAACTAATATCTGTGACATGGTGGGACAGTAAAAGGTTATAAAATAAAGAAATGCACTACTGAAGGCGGCTCAGTCACTGAAGCGAACTAAAAATACTTTGGGTGGGAAAACCTGCCTGACTGTTGGGGAAGCATCAGGGGGTCTGTCAAACCTGGAGATCAGTTGTAACCCTAGGAGATCTCCAGCCAACATCTGGAGGTTGGCAACCCTACTTAGAGGGCGAGGTATAATTAGCATTTCCAGGAAATGCTCTTCAAGTTACCAGCATGTCAGTGAGCTCATGCATGCCTCTGGGTGATTTCATGGGAGCTACTGACAGCCTACTCTGGACCAGATATAAAACGGCTGCTTTATTTGCCAGAAACTTCTGGATGGTCTTTTGTGTCACCAGGGTCCACCTAGGCATTGATCCCTACATATCTATTAGGAAGTAAGTCCCAGATACACTCTGGCCCATAGATGCTAAACAATTAAAAAAACACACACACTAAAATCCAATTAATTTAATTTGTTTGGAAAATCAGCAATATAATTTGTTCATTAATTTCCTGGGAAGGTGAAAAGATTCTCTCCTTCTGTACCTCTCACAGCAGTTACCATCAGCGGTCAGACTCACTAAGAACTGCTTTCCCTAGGGTGCACTCAGGTGTGATGCACTGGACAATACAGAAACAAGTGTCCAAGGTGCCCATGGTGGTGGGACAGTTTATCCACTTGCCCTTTGGTTGGCTGGCTGCCACCACAAAATTCATGCAGTAATGCAAATGTATAATCACAAATGACCAAAGGGGATTATGCTTTTGAAATGGAAATGAGAAAAACATTTCCTATCCTTAGGTCAAACTGCCAAATTCATGATTAAGATTAGGAATCCACTGGACGGTAAAATCATTCAGTTATTCCCAGGAATGAAACTCAGTGCAAACCAATTCAGAATATAACAAAAAAACAGGACTATCCATGTAGTGAAATGAATGCTCCCCCTCCCTCCCTCTATTTATAATTATAAGGATGTGCACCATAAACATTTAGACTGCATACATGAAGTTTGAGGGTCAGTCTGTGAAGGAATAGTGATAGTACAAAATTACCACTCATACTTAGATTTCCTGGTTTTCAGATGTACCCCCTTTTCAATGAAAGCTACTGACTAAACTCTAGTAGGGTTACAAATAACTGCTTGAATTGGCAGCTTTTCTGGTGCATTATGAAAAAGAGTTGGGGGGGAAAAGGGTCTAAGAAGATGGGTTCACATGGGGCTTATGAGAGATGATGGTACATGTATAGAAGAAGCTTTTTAAAGTGGCTTTTCGAAAAGGTTGCCTCCACTTTCCCTTGCTGTCAGTGGTTTGTTTAAATTTGCTTAAATGTATAGCAGTTTTATATTTAATAATGTGCAGATGTTTCAGATCCAAACCATGTGCCAGTGTTTGGATGGCTCAGATGTCATGGTTTTCTACCAGGGAGTGCTGAGCATTAGTGGAATATGGAGATAATATATTAAACATTGTATGATGTTACTTCAGAGCATTTGCAAGTCACTACTCAACAGACAAATTCTTCCTTTTGTGACAAAGGGCACACATGCATTTTTGGAGGATTGTATATATCCTTACGAATTCATCTGAACCCACCATCCAGATTGTACTAAGCATGTATTTTTATATGACACTCTGTACAGCAGGATTACCACCAATGAAACAGTGCTATTCCATGCTATATATGCCATTCTTTTGAAGGACATCTCCCAAGTCTCTGGTCTAGTGCTAAATTACTAAACTGGAAAGGAGGAAAACAATACAGAGTTGTCATATTCTGCATTTAAAACAGGAAGGCAGTGACCTGCACTAAGGTAGTTGAACTGCCTCAGGGGCTTATTTGCCCTGGACCCCTTGATCCAATCTACTTGAAAATTGGGAATTCTTTAATGGACAGGCAGCACTAGCTACGTTGTAATTTTGGTGCCATTAGCTTTAAAAACAGCCATTCCAGCCCCCCAGAATTTTTCCTCATAGGGAATAGGGATGGGCATGACATGAACCATGAAGCAAAATTTGTCATGACTTCTGTCCTGTTCGTGGCTTGTGAACAGAATTTTGTAACATGTCTGCCATCACAAACTTCCATGAACTTTTAAAGCAGTTCACGGCGGTTCGTGGGGGTTCATGGAGGGAGCAGAAAGCAGGGATTAAACTTTTGCTTTCTGTTCCCTACGAAAGCTGCAAACTTTAAAGGGACTGCAGAAGACAGCCCGAAAAACAACTGAGCTGGCGGAGAGCAGTCTCCCCACTGGTTAGCTGTTTTGGGCTCTCTTGTGCAGCCCCTTTAGACAGGTGCATTTTAAGGGGCTGTACAAGGGAGCCCAATACAGCTGAGCCTGCAGAGAGAAGTCTCCGTACCTTCAGGCTCTTTAAACAGGGCTGCACAAGAAACAGGGCTGGCAGGGAGACTTCTCCCCGTGGGCTCAGCTGTATTGGGCTCCCTTGTGCAGCCCCTTTGAATGAGAGCCAGTTTGATGTAGTGGTTAAGAGCGGTGGACTCTAATCTAGGGAACTGGGTTTGATTCCCCACTCCTTCACATGCAGACAGCTGGGTGACCTTGGGCCAGTCACAGTTCCCTCCGAGCTGTTCTCTCAATAGCAGTTGTCTCAGAGCTCTCTCAGCCCCAGCTGCCTCATGGGGTGTCTGTTGTGGGGAGAGGAAGGGAAGGAGATTGCAAGCTGCTCTGAGACTCTGAGTGATGCGGGGAGTATAAGTCCAACTCCTACTCCCCCCCCGTAAAGGGGCCACACAAGAAAGCCCAAAGCTGGGCTGGCAGGGCTACTTCTCTCACTGGCTTTCCCCAGCCAGCAGAAAGGCTGGGGAGAGCTGTGGCCAGCAGACAAGAGGGGTGAAGTGTCTTCCAGGGGGCACTTCACCCCCACCCTGTCTGCTGGCTGTGGCTTTCCCCAGCCAGCAGAAAGGAAGGGGTGCAGTGCCTCCCATGGGGAAAGCTGTGGCCAGCACACCGGAGGGAGTGATGTGCCCCCTGGGAGGCAGTTCACTACTTCCTTTCTGCTGGCCAGGGAAAGCCACCACCAGCAGACAGGCCCCATGGGAGGCTCTTCACCCCTTTCTTTCTGCTGGTTGGGGAAAGCTGCAGCCAGCAGGAAGAAGGGGGTGAAATGCCTCTGGTAAGGACTGCATTCCCATATTTAACCTTCTGGTTTTGCTCCCCCACTTTGAAGCAGCAGGGAGAAAACCCATGGGGTTAAAAGGCTCCCAGCCATTTAAACTCTCCCGATCTACTCCCCCCAACTTTGAGAGAGGGAACAGAACCAGATGATTAAATGGAGCCCTAGTGTACATTCCAAGCCCCGCTTTTATATTCAGGACAGTTTGACTTTCACCTCTATGCCTGCCACCATCATGGTATGGCCAATGACTACAACCATAAACCAGTGAAGTCAAGACAATAAAACTGTTGATATTTGTCCTGGGATGGGCTGACACACTTTCAATTTTTAGCCATTTTCAGCTTGTGCGGTAGATGCAAATACTAAATACTATTTGATTTGTTCAACAGTTTCCCCTTGCTGAGTCATTGTTTGGTGACTAGAGTGTTAAGTATATCATGATTATATTAATTTGTTATGTGTATTTTGAGCTCAGTGGCCCTGTACTTTGAGCTCAGGGTTTATATACGTAGATCTACTTTTAAACAGGTCTTGCTGCAGATTTATTCTCCAGGGATGCAGCTCAGCGTCCTTCCACCTTCACAACGCATTAAACACAATGCTGATCTCAGTAATCTATTTTGCTTCACTGCTCCCAGATATTCAGGCGGTTTGCCCACCTTTTGATTTTTGTTAAAGTTCAGCATGAGCATCTGTTCATTTAAATATTTTACTTTATTTTCCAAAACCCATTTTAAAAGAGCAGCAAAACTCCTGCCGTGATTTGGGCAGGAGAAGAGGATTGTGAGTCATGGCTGCCAGCCAGCCAGCGCTGCACACAGCAGACTTCTGCAGATTCGTAGGACTGAACTTGCTGTGGGGCAACCATTCCTGTACGCTGTGCAGTGAGCATACTTCAGCAGCACAACCACTCTCCTATTTCTACATATCCTCAGTTTCAATGGAGTTGTACTCTCTCAAGGATCCCTGAGAGCTATAGTTTGATGAGTGCAGTACAGTGTCCTTTGTTTCACTGCTTTGCAACATATTTTTCTTTGATGTTAGGAACGGATTTAGGAATGGCACATCTAAGTGAATATATGCAAGAATCTTTTTTTTTTTTTAAATCTGTTTCTATCACTCTCCTTTGGTCATTTGAGTGTTTTTGCTCATAGTATTTGTCATTGTCTGCAAAGTAGGGTTTAAATGCAGGGCTATTTTTGGGCAGGAATGCACAGGAACGGAGTTCCGGCTTGCTCCCAAGTTGGCCACGCCCAGCAGGAACTCATTAGCATAATAGGCCACACCCAACAGCAGAAACTCATTTGGATTGGCTACATTAGGGGTGTGTGGCCATGCAAAGGAGTTCCTGCTACAAAAAAGCCCTGGGTTTT
>NW_015166483.1:239287-257396 GCF_001447785.1 Gekko japonicus | reverse complement strand
GGTGGCTCCTGAGTTGGCCACGCCCAGCAGGAACTCATTAGGATTGGCTATGTTAGGGGTGTGTGGCCTAACATGCAAAGGAGTTCCTGCTACAAAAAAAGGCCCTGGGTTTTGACAACAAACAAGGTAAACAGAATAACAAGCAAAAGGTGGGTGTGGCTGGATAACCACACTTCTGGTAACATGAGGGTGTGGCCTAATGTGCTAATGAGCTGTGCTGTTGGGGTGTAGCCTATTATGCTAATGAGTTCCTGCTGGGCTTTTTCTACAAAAAGAGCCCTGGATAAATGTATGAGCAATGCAATCCTGAGGGCCATGACGGTGGACGCAGCCATCCATCACTACAACGGCAGTCCCACTGGAGCATTCCCTAAGAGGCACAGGCCAGGGACCAGACAAACACCCCTGCAGAGGGGCCACGATGGTGCCGGCATCCAGCAACTGCACTATTATGCCCAAAAGATAACACAAGGGTGCAATGTCATGACTGTGACAGACAGGGAGGAACCAACCAACCACAGGCAGCTTGCGGAATCAGACCCGAAGACACAGGAGGGGAGAAGAGGGCTCTGCAGTGCCAGGGCAGGCTCATAGCCCCTACCCTACCCCTTTAAAGGCATAGGCTTCCACAAAACCAGAATGGAAGTAGCATCATGAAAAGGGAAAGGGAGCCCCACCACTCCATACACCATCATCAAAGGCACACCTGTACCCCAAGGCTTGTCTAGGCCCAGGCTACCATGTGCCATCCTAGGAACATAGGGCCAGCAATAGACATTTAGTGTTCAGCAGTGGGTGCACTTCCCAGCACAACAGCTGGCGAGCCCATCCCTGGGGCTGCCCCTTGGGGCCCCAGCCTCTAATGCTGGTAGAGTGGGAGGGGGCTCATAGGGACAGCTGTGAGGCCATGAAGCACTGCCAACATATCCTTGAGAAGCCCCTTGAAGCTTGCCTGCTGTCCATGTCCCCAGCAACAGCCACCAACTGCTCATGGTGGCCAGTAGACATCCCCTAACCCTCTGCAAGGCTATTAGAGTTACCGGGTCCCCCTTGGCCACTAATGGCGAATGGGGGTGGTAGGGTTGCCAGATCCAGGTTGGGAAACTCCTTGAGATTTGGGGATGGAGCCCAGGGAGGACAGGGACCTCAGTAGGATACAATGCCACAGAGTCCATCCTCCAAGGCATTCATTTTCTCCAAGGGAAACTGTAGATGAACTGTAATTCCTGGGGATCTCCAGGTTCCTTAAAGGCTGTCCAAGTATTGCTGAACCTGGGACACAGCATCTCTCCACTCGCCTCCAAATGTTCCCTCTCAATGGCTACCCACATAGTTGAGAGGGGATGTACTGCATTGGCCACGACTGCCACAACCCAAGGATGGCCATTGGCTCTGCGTTCTCAGCCCCATCACTGAATGTACCAGCTCCCACATCAGGATCAACTCATGCTGCAATGGTTCCTTACCAGCCATCCCCATCCCCCACAGCCCTCACTCTGCCTCCATCTGAGGACTTTGGGTCTGGCTACTGCTAGGGCTTTGCTACAGCCAGTCGCTTCAGAGAAACCCCACGTCCAGAGGATAACTGACCCAGCCTCTACAGCCCATCTCTAAGGTGTGAGGCTACAAAGACACTCCATTATACTGATGGAGAAATTCAGGGCAATGGTGCCGGGGGACCACAGAAACTCATCAGTCAGTAGAACCTGGCTATGCCATATGTGGGTTCACACCCAGGCCTGGGTCCCATGGGCACCTCATCTTCAGCCTCTTTCACCCCTGCACCTAGGGTTGCTAACCCCTTGGTGAGGACTTTCCCACATCAGGATCAACTCATGCTGCAATGGTTCCTTACCAGCCATCCCCATCCCCCACAGCCCTCACTCTGCCTCCATCTGAGGACTTTGAATCTGGCTACTGCTAGGGCTTTGCTACAGCCAGTCGCTTCAGAGAAACCCCATGTCCAGAGGATAACTGACCCAGCCTCTACAGCCCATCTCTAAGGTGTGAGGCTACAAAGACTGCTCCTGTGGAGATGGATGCTTCACTGCTGATCTTCATCTCCTCTTGGCTCTCATCATCAACAAAAATGGCAGGGATGTGGCTGACCAGTAGGGTTGCCAGGTCCACCTTGGCCACTGCTGAGTGATAGCATTGCCAGACCCAAGTTGGGAAACTCCTGGAGATTTAGGGATGGAGCCTGGGGAAGACAGTCAGGGACCTCAGTGGGGGTACAATGACATACAATCCACTCTCCAAAGCATCCCTTTTCTCCAGGGGAACTGATCTGTGTCGTCTGGACATGAGGTATGTGATGGACTGCACTTTTAAAAGCTTAGAAGTGCTGTACAAACAAGTAAAGGGTTGAGAGAGCCTTGAGTTACAGGCTGTTCTAAGAGATCTGATTGGTTAGCATCCGCTGAGCAGAGAAAGACTTTTGAACTGGATGCTGAGGAGAATTCAGTCTGATTTCACCCCTAGCTGAGAAAAGTAAAGTACTGACAGTTTTGGAATTCAGCCCTGACTGAGAATAGTTCAACACAGACAGGAGAACTGGGGAAAGTCGGCAAGGACCAGTGGGTAGTTAGATGGAAACTCCCATTCGGGCCAAAGAAAGGGGAAAGATCTTCTACTGAGAGGAGAATTTCCCTACCCAGTCAAATAGGGAGTTAGCTCTAAAGAATGCAGAGATCCCTGGTCTGGTGTGATTAGGAACTGCCTTTAGAGATGTCAAGAATCAGTTAAAAACTTAAGACGAGTACTGGAAACCAAAAGAGTCAGAGAATACTCAAAGAAAATGTACTGGAGTGTTTGGGAAAATACTGGAACAAAAGCTTCTCAACATAAAGATTTCAGAAACGTTGAATAGCTGAATAAACTCTCATTAGCCTGAAACATAAGAACCAAAGTCTGTGCGTGTACTGGTTTTACCTCAGAAATTTTACCCCTGATTTCACCTGACCTTTATCCACTACGTTAAATAAAATAAAACATCCTCCCCACCCAGGCCTACAAGTGGTTCCACAATCACACTGCTGGTGTGTGGATCTGCCTCCTCAGTGGCTCTGTCATCTGACAATCTGGGCACAGCCTGGCCATGATGTGCAGGGCTGGGACTGCCCCAACAGTCCTGCAGGTGGCAGTGTACCAATCCTCCCTTCCTCCCCATAGGGATTTTGCTTGTGGCTCTGCTGGGGCCCTGTGCTAGCAAGAAACCTGCCTGGACCACCTTGTGATACAGTGCATGGAGGCAATGGTCAGCATCCAGGTACCTGCTGTGGGAGCTGCCCATCTGCAACCTCCTGGCAGCCTTCACGGGCTGAATGCAGAACACCCCCCCCCCAATCTCAAACAACTCCTCATCCCCAATAAGGCAAACGCTAATTTGAACATGGACATTGCTACCAGAGCTTGCAATAAACCCAGATGCCATCTTTGTTGCCACATACACCCTGCCATCTCAGTCACTGGACCGAACAACACCAACTACATCATCTCAGGTGCATTCACTTGCTCAACTTCTGACACTGTATATGCTATTAAATGCCAGCATTGCCCTTCGGCTCTCTACATAGGATAAACAGGACAAACCCTATGCCAAAGGATAAATGGACACAAATCTGACATCAGGAATCACAAGACTGAGAAACCTGTAGGGGAACACTTCAACCTTCCAGGGTATTCAATGGCTGACATCAGAGTAGCTGTTTTATTGCAAATAAACTTCAGGAACAGAACGGAAAAGGAAATAGCTGAATTACAAGTTATTACAACACTTGGAACAAACACATCCCCAGGACTCAACAGGGATATTGGTTTCTTATCCCATTACATATGTTAACTCATTCTTCTTTGATGTTAGGCAAAGTAGGGCTATACATCCCCTATATTTTGATGTTTTTCTTTTCTTTCTTTTTTGAAATAGTATATTATAATAGTGATTGTAATGCAATGCAGTATCTTGTTGATCTCCAACATAACACTGTACCCCAGGAAAAGGATTCTGTCAGTTAAATCCATGTTTAGTGAAACAAAATGTTATTTCTGCTCTTAACAATTAAGAGTGTAATTGAATATGTGCTGTGTCATATATGGACTCAACGTCGTAAGAACAGTGAATTCAGCTTTATTTAGTAACAAGAACATCAGAAGAACACACAACAACAAACAGTGGAGCATAGCTCCCTTTTAAACTATCCCGGGCTGATGTAGCCACGCCCTAAGATAGTTAAGGACCAATAGTATTCTCACGATAAAGACCAATCAGATCTGTTCCCTCCAGCAGTTATCTTGCTTTGATTGGTTACATTTCTCCATTAGCCAATAGGATTGTTCCAGCTTAGAATCCTGTCTAGTGTTTCAAGCTTAACATTGCATTTAATACGGTGAATACATAACATGCTGTAATTTGGAATGGTAGATTTAAATGTAGTTCTCTATTTTGGGGACAAGGAAAATACTCTGCACAGCCAAGATGCTATAAAGTTCGCCTCCATGCTAGAAAGGAGATGGGTGGGGGTCTAAGGACGGGATTCTCACAAATTAGGACACATCAGTCTCCAGTTCTAACATATTTATTACCTATGTTGTTTCCCCCCTGTTGAACCGAAACAGATGATAACCAGAAACTGAGCATGTCAGTCTTTTGATCTGTTTTTAAAAATATTTTCACTATTTTGCATGCTAATTTAACAAGCCACCCCATATATACAACTGTGATATGTAATTCCATTTCATCGTCTGACGAAGTGTGCATGCACACAAAAGCTCACATCTTGAATACAATTTTGTTAGTCTTAAAGGTGCCCTTGGACTCTAACTTGTTGTACTGCTTCAGACCAACATGGCTACCCACCTTGATCTTACAATAAGATACTTCGTCCTCTCCCGTCCCTTCAACTAAATTCATGTTAATGACCAAAAGAGCAGTGAGGCTTCTTGAGAATATCATGCCTCTTTCTCCTTCTTCTTCTGGTGAAAGATAATTTAATTTGAGATCGGTTGATGCCATGGTTGTGTGGATATTCCATTGAGTGCTTCATCACCCTCTAGCATTTGTTCTGACATATTGCATTGATGTGGTTCTGTTTATTACTTGAGCAGAGTGACAAGGATAAATTTAATAGCCATTGTGAGGCACTGAACCTAACAAATACCTCATTACTCTGGTAGACTAGATAGAAAGGTTTCAAGAGATTAACCTAATCTATTGAAGAGACCTACCCACAGGCGTTAACACAGCATATTGATAAATGAAATGGATTGGTAATTCACACGGTTTTGGCCACTCACCTGTTGTCCTCACAGCTCACGCACAGTGGTTACTTTCTAGAACCTGAAGTAGAGGGATTTAAGCTCTTAAACGCATACTTTTGTCAGAAACAATGGAAGAGGCCCTGACCTAGAAAGCCCAGGCAACCCTGATCTCATCGGATCTCAGAAGCTAAGCGGGGCCAACTCTGACAGGTACTTGGATCGGAGACCTCCAAGGAATACCAGGGCTGGAATGCAGAGGCAGGTAATAGCGAACCACCTCTCTGAAACGTCCAAGCCCCACCAGTGCTCACCAGAAGTCAACCTTGACTTCCAGGCACACATACACACACACATGCAAAATACACATACACAGGGCTATTTTTGGGCAGGAACACACAGGAACAGAGTTCCGGCTAGTTCCCAAGTTGGCCACGGCCAGCAGGAACTCATTAGCATAATAGGCCACACCCAACAGCAGAAACTCATTAGGACTGGCTACATTAGGGGTGTGTGGCCTAACATGCAAAGGAGTTCCTGCTACAAAAAAAGGCCCTGGGTTTTGACAGCAAACAAGGTAAACAGAATAACAAGCAAAAGGTGGGTGTGGCTGGATAACCACACTTCTGGTAACATGGGGGTGTGGCCTAATGTGCGAATGAGCGGTGCTGTCAGGGGTGTGGCCCAATATGCTAATGAGTTCCTGCTGTTGGGTGTGGCCTATTATGCTAATGAGTTCCTGCTGGGCTTTTTCTACAAAAAGAGCCCTGCCATACACAAAAGAAACAATGGAGCAGCACTCTGTATCTGCTTACACTCTAATATTGCTTTAAATTTTCAGTCACTGAAAATAGTGCTAAGCCTTAGTTATCCCCAGTTCTGCTTTGTTAATCTCTCCTAAAAGTATTTCTAGGGGTATTTTAGTCCCATAAATTATGATTGCTTGGTACCTTTTATATAGGAAGCCACCTGTAAGTGTAATTCATACCTAAGTTTAGCTTCAACAATTTAATGGACTAGCTTAGCTCTGAGACACCACAAAGATGCTTAAAGTCCTTATTAACTTTTCCCAAAAGAATGGGCCTAGCTAAGAACACTTTTCAAAAGAAGGTACTTTGGATTTACACAATAATTCTCCTTGATGACTTACACATAGGTCTGTACATGTTGAGACTGGATCATGTAATCTTCTAGAGCTTAATGTTCCTTCCTCCAATATTTTTGGAACATGTCACTTTACCCACTCAGTTCTTTCTAGACACTGCTGAGGCACAATATTTTATAAAAAGCCTCTTCAACAAAGAAGGCAGGTGGGCTGAGTGACAGAATCAGTAACAGGCAAGTGTAATTCTATTTCTTATTTTGGTCTCTGCAGTCCCACATATGGGAGTTTATAGAATTCTTAAACTAAAGAAGCTAGAGCAGGGGCTCCCAATATGGTGCCCGCCAATAACTTTCCTGTTTCCTGCCAAGTTTTTAAAGAAAGCTGATGGGGCCATGTGCGGCTTTTGCCCAGCATGGCTTCCAATTGGCCTCTGGAGATTTAATACGCTGTCCACAGCAGAGGGATCTTCATTGTATGGCTACATGTAAGCTGTGTCAACCATTTTGTTGATGTTGCCACCGTCTGCAGCTGCCATTTTGTGGCAGCTGTTTTATACCTGTATCCGCCACTCTATGTCAGGATTCCAAAGATGCCCACAGGCTCAAAAAGGCTGAAAACCCCTGAGCTTGAGACTTACTTAAAAAAAAAAAAAGCTGAGAATTCGGAGAACTTGATACACAGATTGGTGGAACATTGTAACATAGGGTTGCTAGGTCTTACCTGGCTGCCAGCGGGGGTGCTCCTGGCCGGTTCTGGGATCTTCTGGTGTGCGCGCCACAATAACATCACCTGAAAGTGATATCATCACACCGGGAACGTTGTGCAGGGGACACTCTAGCATTTGGGCAAAAAACTCTATGGTCACCATAGAGTTTTAACCTAAATGCTAGAGCACCCCCCACATGACATGCCTTGCAGAATGACATTACCTCTGGGTGACATTATCATGCCAGGCACGTCAGTCATGCTGGGGCTCTTCAGGGGTGGGACTCCCCCACCAGCCAGCTGGCTGTCAGCAGATTGGGGCCCCCAAAAGCAGGGGAACCCCCACCCCCATAAGGGGGATGGCAACCAATGCTCCCTCTAAGATGTGGAGTCTTGTGAGCAAAAATTCTACTTTGTGAGTTACTGGCATTAAAGTTGTGAGTGAGCAATTTCGCTATTGCATAAATTAGTTTGCTCTGGAGCCATCCTTCCTGAGCTAAGACAGAAATGTGTGAACCAGAGGCTAAAAAACTGTGAGCTAGCTCACACTAACTCAGCTTAGCGGGAACACTGATGGCACCCCTATTGTAACAATAGAATAACATTCAATTGCTGAATAAAAAAACAAAACAAAATTGAAAAAGCCCTGGTGGCCTAGGGGTGGGGTGGGGGGATTATTGATGGGAGACTGGGGCAGGAAAACTGTGAGGGAAACCTGTCATGTGATGGAAGCCCTATTGCAGCTGCACTTTATTGGCAGCAATGGGGAAATCACACAAGTCTGTCCCTGCATAGAAAACACTGATATCCATCATGCCAAAGTCTGAGCAGAACCTCTAAGGCCCTTGTTCTTTCCTGTCCCTAAAAAGTCACGCTTAGTGAGCACACTGGTTGAGTGGAAAGCAGGACAGTTTTGTACTCCAAGTTCTAATATAAATGATTCTGTGATTTGTCCAGTCACATACATATGACTGTTCAGAACCACTGGAAGAGCAGCAGTTACTGGTAAAGCAGAATTCTGTTTTAACCCCCTTTCCTTTCTAGCTTCTTAACATTATGTTCTGCCACATGCATAACTTTTCTGATAAGTCATTACTGGTATTCTTCTTCATATGTATTTAGTATGAGAGGGTTAAATACAATAATGTGTTCAGAAACAATGTTTTCTTTGCCTGGTTGTCTCGTTTAATGAATGAAGAACAAACATGGGCATACAGAAGGGTTAGCTAGAAGCAATATCACTAAATGGATTACTTTATGTTGGTCTGAGGAAGGCACTGTGGATGACGTGGCCTTTTAAGGCTATAAAGGGAGTGATGAGAGGATTATAGCAACAGAAAAGAAACATGTATTTGGCAGTGGGATTTTGAATTGACTGATAATGTGAGGAAAGGCTGCATCTGTCACTTCAACTCAACACTGCAGCACATGCTACAGAATTATTCTGTGCTCAGGCAGTTCAATATGAAAGCTGTCTTGTACTTTTTCAATGCCAGGCCATAGAACTCTAGAATTCCTTAACAAAGAGTGAAGTGGTACATAAGAACATAAGAGAGCCATGTTTGATCAGGCCAGTGGCCCATCCAGTCCAACTCACCCAGGTACCATCAGTCGGGTCCAATCTGCATTGGTATTTCCCACCGTTGTGCCAATGATCTCATATTGTCTCACAAACTTCTGTCTGCATTTCATGCTGCATCCACTCTCCTATTGTTTCATCTCAGCATCGGCTGTCTGCATCATTTTATTGCCATTTAGTAGTGACTCTGAGGTCACTACGGCGTCTCACCGCCTTATCTGAATGTGGTTTTAAGGTGGTACAACTGCTCCTCCCCACTGATGAGCCACTGAGGAAAAAGCAGACAACTGGAGCTGAATCCCCCCCCCCATATTTTCTAAGGAGATACGCAAATTGTCACAAAGGAAACAAGTTAGCTGAAAATCCAGTCATCTGCGTTTAAAAGCAACCAGGGAACATTTTTCTGCAACTGGCAACACCTGGCAACTGCTGGGTGTTTTGTGTTTTTTGCCCAGCTCATTCCATCTTTCCTGCCCCCCCCGCCTCCCCCTCTACCAGGTCACCCCCTTTTACTTTCTGTGTGGGGGGGTTGCAGGTGCCATTTCCTCCATGCAGTGCTTCACAGTGCAGTGCCCTGCCGGCACCCCTGGGAGGCTGCTTCTCCCCCCTCTCTTCCGCGCTCTCCCTAAACAACTTGCATCCTGATGCAGACAGAGGAGAGCTTTATACTGAGCCAAATGGGAAGCTAGTGCCACAGCAGCACGGAACAGCTTTACATAGCAAATGCAGATTGGGCTTAGGTCCACCAGTGGGGCCAGAACCCAAGAAGCCCTCCCATTGTTGCCCCCCAAACACCAAGAATACACAGCATCACTGCCCTAGACATAGTGTTCCATCTATACCTTATGGCTAATAGCCACTGATGGACCTCTGCTCCATGTATTTATCCAATCCCCCCTTGAAGCTGTCTATACTTGTAGCTACCACCACTTCCTATGGCAGTGAATCCAAGTGTGAATTACTCTTTGGGTAAGGAAGTATTTCCTTTTATCTGTTCTAAGCCTACTGCTCATTATTTTCATTGAGGACCTGTAAATTCTTGGATTGTGAGAAAGGGAGAAAAGTACTTCTTTCTCTACCTTCTCTATCCCATGCATAATTTTGTAAACCTCTATAATGTCACCCGTCAGTCACTGTTTCTCCAAGGTGTGGTGACCATAACTGTACAAAGTATTCCAAATGAGGCTGCACCATAGGTTGTGATGCTGGCTGATTTGTTTTCAGTCCCCTTTCTAATAATCCCAAGCATGACATTTGCCTTTTTAAAATTGCGGTCGCACACTGAGTTGACATCTTCAGTAAGTTATCTACGACTCCAAGATCTCTCTTCTGATTGGTTACCGCCAGTTCTGATGGTTAGGATTTTTGGCTGCAATGAGCATTACTTTGCACTTGCCCATGCTGAACTTGCCCACGGCTGCAATGTGCATTACTTTGCACTTGCCCATGTTGAACCTCATTTGCCACATTGATGCCCACTCATCCAGCCTCAACAGTTCCCTTTGGGAGCTTCTCCCAGCACTCCCTGGTTCTCACCGCCCTGAACAACTTAGTAACAACTAAGTTAGCCATTTCACTACTTACTCCCAACTCCAAATAATTAATTAATAAGTTTAAAAGCACCAGACCCAGTACTGAGCCCTGCAGTACCCTACTGCTTACCACCTTCCACTGTGAAAACTGCCCATTTATACTCACTGTCTGTTTCCTGTTAACTAACCAGTTTTTAATCCACAAGAGGACTTGTCCTCTTACCCCATGGCTGCTGAGTTTACTTAGGAGCCTTTGATGAGGAACTTTATCAAAAGCTTTTGGAAGTCTAGGTAAACAACATCTAGGTAAACAACATGTTTGTTCACTCCCTCAAAGAACTCTAAAAGGTTAGTGAGACAAGATCTTCCCTTACAGAATCCATGCTGATTCTTCATCAATGTGCCTACTTTTTCTATCTTTAATAATGGATTCCACCAACTTACCCGGTATTGATGTTAGACTGATTGGTCTGTAACTTCCTGGATCTCCTTTGGAACCTTTCTTAAAGATGGGGGTTATATTAGCTACCTTCCAGTCCTCGGGAATGATTAGCTGATTTAGTCTCTGACAAACTAGTGGAAGCTTTGCTGCCTATACTTGGGAGGGGGGGGGGAGTATAACATTCCTCTGCATATCTCCTGACTTCCACCTGTATGTTTGTTCCAGTGTCTAGTAGTCACAGCACTAGAGAGAATGGAACAGCAATCAAACAAACAGGAACCACTGCTTATATAAAATCAAGGCCTGCCCCAAGCCACTGAGCCAGCAATATTATTGGTGCAATCTAAACACCTTGGAAAGATAGACCTATCAGTCTAGGGTTGTCAGGTTGTTAGAGTATATTCATAAAATTAAATTACACTGTTTTTGTATTGTTTTTGATTTATTTCCTGTGATTCTCTCTTTGTATTGCTTTAGGTTGTTAAGCCTGGTGACTGGCAGGAGAGTAGGGATAGGTGCAGGGCAGTGTCGCCCATGTGATGTCATCACTTTGGGGAATACCTGAAAGTGATGATGGTAGCAATATTTGAGAATGAATGTGCAGTAGCATTCAGTAACTAACAGAATCTAACAGCTGAGATAGTTAAACATTGACTTTTACCATATCAGACATCTGTGCCACTACTTGAGAACAATAGATATGTAGTAACCACCACTGAACAATACTTGTTTACTGACACGCAGTATCAGTGAGCAGTCAATAACTGACAGTACCTGGCATGTAGCAGTGAATATCTAACAAGATCGGACAGCCAATGAACAGTAGCAGTGAATATTTCACAGTACTAGAAATGTAGTAATCATAATTGACAAGAAAATACAAGAGGAATAGCAGAGCCACAAACTGGTCCTCAGAAGTCAAGAGTTATGTCAATCACGCAGCCTGTTTTGGTAAAATTCTTCTATAGGGGGGCAAGATTAAATGAATAATATATATGAAACTAATGCTAACATTAAGTCAATATACTAAAACAAATGTCTACTTAAGTTCCAATCTAATACTGAATTTTGGTTTCAAGATGCAAATGGAGATCAAATTAATTGTTTTCATTTGATAAGTTTCTGGTGCTCCTATCATGTGTACTGGGAGAGTACAGTACACATATTACACCGAACCTCCCCAAATGCACAATTGCCATCTATATATCTAATAGCCAAGATGCCCTCTCTGTGCGGATATCTAAATCTGCACATTGGGAGCACATTGAGGGTAAACAGATTTTCCTGCACACTTGGGTGTGCAGAAAAATCTGAAATGTTGAAGAAACAATATGGGGGATACTTAAATCCCCCCCAAAGTAAAAGAGCATTCCCCACACATGCGCAGAGAACACACTTACCACTGGGAACTGGCAGCTGGGCTTGCCACCATTGCTGGTAGGCTTACCAAATCTCGCCAAATCGCGGCGGGGGATCCGCATGTCTTCACAGAATCTGTGCCATGGGGATGAGATGCGTTACACCGCCATCGCCAGGACATGACGCTACGCGTCGCTCTGGCAACGGGGCTGTTTGGAGCCCCGTTGCCAGAGCAACGCATAGCATCAAATTGTTCCTTTCACAATACACATTGTTCCTTTCAGAGCAAATGACAGTCACACAGATTGGGAAGGTCACATGTGGCATATGTCCTGACACACATGGTTGCCAGACTCCAAGTATGTGTGGCCATAATAACTGGAAAAGACTATTTATTTATTTATTTCCATTTGTATCCCGCCCTCCCCGCAAACAGGCTCGGGGCGGCTTACATTAGTCGGTACAGAGTACCATAAAATCCACATAAAACAGTTAAAACATTATAAAACAATCATAAAGTGCTAGTAATAGTAATCATTCCATCATTAATTGAGATGGTGTACTATATGATGTAATTTCTGACTCTGTGTTCTTCTGGCATCATATGATGGTATGTCTCGATCTCAGGGTTGGGGTCGGCCCATAACCACAGATGTTGGTGGCAATGGTGAGGGCAGCTCCTAGTTGAAAACCTGGTGGAAGAGTTCCGTCTTGCAGGCCCTGTGGAACTGTAAAAGGTCCCGCAGGGCCCTGATCTCTTCCGGGAGCTCATTCTACCAGCATGGAGCTGCCACTGAAAAGGCCCTGGCCCTGGTAACAGCAAGCCTGGAGTCCTTAGGGCCTGGGAGGGTCAATTGGTGTTGTGACCCCGACCATAGTGCTCTCTGGGGTATATATAGTGAGACTGAAATCAAAGTTTCAAAATTTTTGCAAATTTCAGTTCTTTATAAGGTGAATATGGAAGTGCCCACTACACACAGTTTTGAAGTTAACACCTGTGGCCTACGCCTATGAGGTGGAATCGATTTTCCTCAACATTGAGGCTGTGAACACACACCGGGAATGCCCACAGAATGTCGATGTCACACAAGATCCCGAGGAAGCCCTGGACTGCCAGATCATTACTGATCACCTTGGGCATTTAAAGAATCCCAGCTTCTGCTCTGCCGTGGAGTTCACATTGGTGACATGGGCGCATGGCACAACCTGGAGAAATAAGGGTGGGGGCGGGGAGCTGCCGAACCAACTTGCTTACGTCGTCTCACGAAGCTTGCCTTTGTACCTACGAATGGCCTTCTCGGAAAGGAAACTGTAGTATAGGTCAATGCGCCTATACAACGTGGATCCGTGGGCCCCTGGGCTGCATTGCCCACCAACAAAGGAGGAGACTTTGAAATAAATGTGTCCAAAGGTGGTGGTGGAGGGGGAACCCAGGAAAAATTAAGCACTTTGATGTGATCTGGAGAGACGGAGGTGTATTTTTAACTCTCAATGAAGTCAGGGCACTGTCAAAGTCTTAATTTTTTAATTGCTTTTAATGAAAAGATGTTTCCCGTATTACGTGGCACCCATATTGTAGTGGCAGGTAAATACAGAAGAGTTCCATATCTGAACAGTGCCTCTGGAACCATATTTCCCTTACCTCTAATAAACAAACAAACCAGCAAAAAAATAAAAAATAAGGTGAATTTGGAAAGCAGTTCATCCTGTACCATGTTAGAAAAAAAGCATTTAATGGTACACAGTATACATGTTTTTATTTGGCTTCTGCTCTAATGAGCATCAGTAGAAGACAGCAGTTATTGTTTTCAGTCCCAGTCTTAAGTCAATTTCTTCTTTGTGGTCACCTTTGCTGCAGTTAAAATAACAGGACACAAAGTGCTAGAGCCCCTGATATCCAACCCCCCTTAGTACACACTAGTGAGTTATGTCCTAAGGAGACCAAGGAAAGTAAATAATAATTAGAGATTGGTTTTTACGATTTTCCAGATTATAAATGATCCCCAAATGAGCTATCCCCAATACTGAAGCTTGGCTATTCTTTCCTGAAACAGCTTTATTAAGTCCAACCTTTATTTAATAAACCTTCTTTTAAATAGAGTGCAAAATCTGTGTCAAGTTATCAGCTCAGACTAGTTCACATGTGCATAAACATCACTTGATTTCTCTGTAGTTGAACACTGTACACTTAGCCTCAGTTCATACATTCATCTAGGGGGCTAATTCCACTAATATGCTGGAGGAGCAGTGTGAAGCTGGTCTTGCTAGTGGCAAAGAAGAAATTCCCATGTCTTACTACTGTAAATGTCACTGCCCTTTCTGTTTTCCTCTGTTAAGACTGCCTGATCTCAGCCAGTGAGCATTATTTGATCAAGATCCTTGGTAGGCCAACTCCTTGGGTGTGCAGCTGCTTATTTTGGCTGGATGCTTCACTTCTCTTGGCCTTCTCTCTGTGGCCTCTCTTGTTGGCAATTCTCTTCTCACTTGCCAGGGCAGAGATATGTGGCTGGCTTGGCGATCATCACAGACGTACTGCCTATCTGTGGAGATGAGTGTGCCTAGGGCTGCTGCTTACTGGGTGGGAGCCAAACTGAGGTTGCCCTAGAACATTCAGTGTTTGGGAGGCATCCTGAAAAAAACATGAAAGATCTGGGACTTCTCAGTTTAGAAAAGTACTAGAACTTGAGGGCATCCAATGAAGCTGATGGGCAGTAGGTTCAGGATGGACAAAAGGAAATACTTCTTTACACAGAGAGTGATTAAAATGTGGAATTTGCTGCCATAGGAATAAACAGCTTTAAAAGGGGATTATATAGATTCACGGAGGATAAGTCTATCAATGGCTATTTAGCCATGTTGATTACTGAGGGGAGCCTCCACACTCAGAGGCACTAATCCTCTGAATCCCAGAGCCAGGAGGCAGCATCAGGGAAAGGCCTCAGCTTCTATGCCCTATCATTGACCAATCAAAGGAATTGGAGGCCCACTGTGTGAGACAGGATGTTGGACTAGATGAACCATTGGTCTGATCCATCAGGGCTCTTCTTATGTTTTTAATACAATTTGTACCAGTGCAGGTTTTAGAATGAGGCTCTTTGCTCCTCTGATTTCTCATAGAAGTAATTCACAATTTAATTTTGTCAAGCTCCGTTTGCAGCCCGGGAGTCGGCCTGCCCGTGGCCGTGGCATCTGCCCTACCACCGTGGTTGTCGGCCCTGGGAGTTGGAGAGGGTTTGTTAAGGAGGAGGTTGAGGAGGGGCCTCAGATAGGCAGGGGACGGGGTTAAGGTCACCCCGTAGGTCCCTCTGCCAACGTGCGCATAACACCTTTGGTCCCACCCCCCCTCTTTCTCTCTCCGTCTTGTTCCTTCGCACCTTCCTCCTCCCTGGCCTGTCCAATTCTCTCTTCTTTTATAACCCCGCCCTACTCCCAGTGCCGCCTGTAATCCCTGCCCCCTCTATTCCTGGTCTGGCCCTGCCCCCCTTGATAAGCCCAGACACCTTCCGGGCGTTCCGGGCGCGGTCGTGGGTGTGCCGGCGACGGTCCTATCGGCCCAGGGGCCACACAGCTGGCACCATGGCCTAGATTCCCCACTGTGCCTGCCTTCCATCCTCCACCAGCGGCATCCACTTCACTGCTTCTTGGGGTAGAGCTCTGAGGTGCGCGACCGAAGGGCCGCACTCTGCTGGCACTGCATCTCCCTGGGTCATCGATGGTCGTTTTTCCCGGGGCTTCCCGCGGTGAGGGGCTGTGCTGCAGTGCCGTCGGTTGCCGTGGTGTTGTCGCTACCTCGCTCCTCTGCTGGTCCCCGGGTGAGTGGCATGGTCAGGGTGTCTCTGGGGGGTGGGGTCCTTGTCCTGAGGCCGCTGGACCGGGACAAAAAAAATTAACCTAACCTTTCAGCTCAATAGAACAAACCCAGTACTATGGTCCTATGGGGAAGGACAATGTTGGCTCCCAATAAAAAAACAGACCCAATATGACTGGAATTATAATTCAAGACTGATGTCTGTTGAGAAGAAAGGTGTCTCAGCTGAGATGGATCCAGGCATGATGGAGGAGTGCCTGAATGCGTTCTCCCCTCCTTCCAATGACAGCTGGAAGCAGGAGAGAGAGATGGGCTTCCTACAATTGCTGCTACCCAGAAAGCCTATTATTTACCTAAAGTGAAGCCCCAGCATGTATTATGCTGGTAGGCTAGGAATAAATTCTATAAGTGGCTGACAAGAGCTGAGGTAATATCTCAAACTGTCAATTACCCAGTGCTCTCAGATCATTGGAAGAGGTGCTTTTCCAAGTTCCTCCTCTATCTGGGATTAGATGGGTGGGCACGTGGCAAGGTTTTCTTGTCAGCAGAGAAGGAAGGAGTTTTTGGGAACATCCTGCCAGCTGCATAACATGTAGCTCAGCTGGGCATGACCAGAAACATAAACCATTGTTTATGGGCATGGCCAGAGACATAAATTATATATCACTGAAGTTATAGAGTTTTACGGTTGTTCTGAATTTTACTTTGCAAGTTTGTACCTGTCAGATTCTTGACATTAGATACAACTGTAATAATATAATGAATAGAATCCTGAATCATTTTCCCATTGCAGACGTGACTATTTGCCTGTATGTATCCAGTCACTGCTGTGTACTATTGTGCTTACATTAAGTTTGATAGATTATTTTATTTATTTATTTATTTTTGAGATTTCTGTCCCGTCCTACCCTGCAAGCGGGCTCAGGGTAGCTTACAACATGTCATAAAACCAATAAAACCACCTCATTAAACTCAGTACAATTAAAACATCAATTCATAGAAAATAACATTAAGAACCAATTTAAAATACCAAGTGGCAGCTCAGCGGTTCATTTGAGTTCACTGTACGCTGAGCTCATGCCGGAGAGTGGGGTGGAGGATTGCTCTATTTGAGTCCATCAGTCACTCCTGGCACCCATGGTGTAAATAGTGCCATGGAGCACTTGAAGCAGTGGAGGCCAATGTTATTTGATGTCCACCACCTCAACCAAAGGCCTGGCGGAACAGCTCCATTTTACAGGTCCTGTGGAACTGCAACAGTATCCTGTTTCAACGCTATCTTGCAACACAAATAAAATTTATATTAAAAAATTAAACAGCTGCAATGGGATTAAGATCCTTGTGTTTTATTTCTTTCTTTATGGAGTTATGTTTTGTTTGTTTACATTATTATTTATTTAAATTATATTTAGATGTTTTTGTTAAGTAACTTTGGGCCCCACTGGGGAGAAAAGCAGGGTAGTAAATGGCCTTTTTGTTAGTTCCTCCAAGAGTCATGGTCCTGGGAGAGGAAGGGAAATATGAAAAGTAAATAAATAGAATTGTCCTTTAATACAGGTTGATCCTTTCTCCTGTAGCATCTCTACTCTTCTTACTCTCACCCCAGTTCAACTTAGTGTTGTGTTTTAAATCAAAGCGTCAAAGCAACATGCACTTCAGCTGTTAAAAGCTTTTGCTCCTTGAAAAGGAATAAAATTGTTGCTGAGGCTTTTGTAAGAGAGGGGATCTTTATGAGCAATGTGAACGCACTAGACGAGGAGCCTTCTGCTCTGTGATTCTTGGATGAGACGTGCAACTCTCTCATCCCTCATTTCTTCAGTAGTATATAAAAATATAGATTTTCAAAGGCTGGGAGACTTAGTGGTCCTGTTGGCTGTTTGATGAATAATGAATGACGCTGTTTAATAATGAAGTTCTATGCAGGACCTTAAGAGAAATTCTGTCTTCTATATATATAAAAGAAAGTCCTCTCACCGTAAAATCAACACTCAGGCCAAACCGCTGGACCTAGAGACACCAAATTTGGGGAGAGCGCTCCTACCATGGTGTAGATGCTCGCTAAGAAGGAATTTTTAGAAATCCGACCCCTAAGTGGGTCAAAAGTGGGAAAATATGCTCCCCCCATTGATTCCTATGTGGCTGCCAGGCAGCTGCCTCTCTGCAACCCCCACTCTCTGATTGGTCAGCTGCAGGGCTGAGGTTAAAAAAGCCAACAGTTACAGGGGACTGCAGACAGTTAATGACAGTTGAGGAAATCAGGAGTGGCCAAGAACCACCTGTGAGGTGAAGCAAAGCTGCTGGCCCAGCCTCTCTGATGGCTTCCAAT
>NW_015166483.1:204330-239221 GCF_001447785.1 Gekko japonicus | reverse complement strand
GAGACACCAAATTCGGGGAGAGCGCTCCTACCGTGGTGTAGGTGCTCGCTAAGAAGGGATTTTTAGAAATTCGACCCCTAAGTGGGTCAAAAAGGGGGAAATGTGCTCCCTCCATTGATTGCTATGCGGCTGCCAGGCAGCTGCCTCTCTGCACCACACACTCTCTGATAGGTCAGCTGCAGAGCTCAGTGTTCTGAGGTAAAAAAAAAAAGCCAACAGTTACAGGGGACTGCAGACAGTTAATGACAGTTGAGGAAATCAGGAGTGGCCAAGAACCACCTGTGAGGTGAAGCAAAGCTGCTGGCCCAGCCTCTCTGATGGCTTCCGACACACTCCCCCCACTTCCTACACCTAACAGGCGATTGTCTGTCAGGTGCAGCCCCGCCTCTACAGTGGCTTCTAATACTCCACCCCTCCCCCTCCTACACTGGACAGTCAGCTGCCAGGTGTAGGAGAGGAGGTGGGGTGGCTTCCAACACAAAAGTACGTATGTACATTTCTTACACTACAATCTTCTCCATTAGAATTCCTACAACAAATGTCACATTTAAAATTTCACATCATCAGTATTATAACTGGATTTACAGAACTTAAATACCATAGTGAAGCACGGGTAGCAGGCTAGTTGGTATATAAAAAGCTCCTGTACAGCTTTGGGTCTTTGAATCAAGGAAATACATGTAGAGCCTTTAAGGGCCAAACAGCACATGATGATGGCAGATCTTCGAATGGACCTCTCACTAATATTTTAACAAATTTCAGCTATGTGAGGATCTGATTAAGATTGGGGCCATGACAGATGGGAATCTAACTCTTCCCCCTGGAACATTTTTGTCTTCTGAATTGCCCTGTTATTATTTGCCCTCCGGGTAGAAGTATATGAGCACAGGACAGAGGTCGTTTTGTAGAAAAAGAGCTAGGGGAACTCATTAGCATAACTCATTAGCATATGCCACACCCCCTGACATCACCAAAAGTGTGTCATAAGGCCACACCCCCTGTCATCACCGGAAGTGTGATGGCCTTGCTGCTCATGAGGGGCCCATGAGGGGCCCAGCGGTGGACCTGCAAGGCCGGCGGGAGTGCAAGGAAGCCTCGCGAAGGCTCTCTCTGGCCCCAGGCAGGCAGGGGGGGGGAGAGGCAGGGAGGAAGCATATCTTACCCTCCCTCTTCTCCTGCCTCCTCCTGGCTGAATAAGGGCCGGAAGCGGGGCGGCCGGAAGCAGGGGACGGGGATTCATCATGTGCCCTGCCCCCCATACCTCACCCGGGGGAACTGCAATCCCCCGCGATCCTCCCCGAAATGACCTCTGGCACAGGATATGGTGCCTGTATGTTTTCAGTGGGTTGGGGGTATAACAGCCAAAGGGAGGGAGCCAGAATGTAAAAACAATGCAGGGAAGAAAGTTCAACTGCTTCCCCTCCCCTTCCCCCTGCATCATGACCTAAAGCCAAACTGGGACCATACAACTGAAATTTAAAGTTATATATATATATAAGTTGACCTTCTGGGGATTTCAGTTGAGAAAAAAATGAGTTAGGGTACAAGTGTGAGTAAAACGGACAGAAAGAAACTCCCCCCCCCTTCCATAATAATAATAATATGAGAACTTGGGAGGACCCAATAGATTCAGGACAGACAAAAAGAAATACTTCTTTACTTGATTGGTAATTAAATTATGGAACTCACTACCAGTGAAAGTGGAGCTGCGGTGGCTCAAGTGGTTAAGACACTGAACTGCAGGCTGTGGAAGGTCAGTAGTTCAGCAGTTCGAGACCTGGGTGCCGCATGATGGAGTGAGCTCCCGTCTCTACTTCCAGCTCCTGCCAACCTAGCAGTTTGAAAGCAAGAAATTGCAAGTAGATAAACAGGTACCACTTCGGTGGGAAGGTAACAGCGTTCCGTGCGCCTTGGCGTTTAGTCATGCTGGACACATGACCACGGAAACATCTTTGGACAGCGCTGGCTCTTTGGCTTTGAAACGGAGATGAGCACCGCAACCCTAGAGTCGGATTCGACTGGCATTTGAGCAAGGGAACCTTTACCTTTACCTTACCAGTGAAAGTAATGATAGCCACAAGCATGGATGGCTTTAAAAGAGGATTAGGCAAATTTGTGCAGGATAGATAAAAAGGTAAAGGTTTCCCTTGCTCCAAAGCTAGTCGAATCCAACTGTAGGGGGCGGTGCTGTCTGAAGAAGTTTCCGTGGTCATGTGGCCGGCATGACTAAACACCAAGGCACATGGAACGCTGTTACCTTCCCACCTCAGTGGTACCTGTTTATCTACTTGCAATTTCTTGCTTTCGAACTGCTAGGTTGGCAGGAGCTGGAACTAGAGACGAGAGCTCATTCTGTCACGTGGCACTAGGATCTTGAACTGCCAAGCTACAGACCTTCCAGTCTGCAGCGCAGCATCTTAACCTCTAAGCCACCGCGGCCCCTGGGGGATAGATCCATCTTGGCTAATAGTACTGTGGGATAGATACATCAGTACTATTAGCCATGATGGATGAATGCCTGCTCCTGGGTTCTTGCTGTGCTGTCTTGCAGGGCCACTGTGCAAAACACTCTTGGACTAGATGGACCACTGTTCTGATACAGCAGGACTTTTCTTATGTGCTTATATTCATAGACCCTCAAACTGCCCATGAAGTTTGCATGGCCTTAACCAAAAATAAAAATTTGGAAATAAAATAAATTCATTGAAATTGTCAAGTGGTGTGGCACAGAGAGAAATTATACTTACTTTTAGAAATTTGTGTACTTTGTCAAAATGCATTCTTAGTAAGAAAGCTTCTATGGTGTAGGCACAAAGGTTTCAAATTGCTAGGTTGTTATGGAAAATGGGAGGCCAGTCTCCTATTCAGCCTTTCCTCCTTATCTTGATCAAGGGAACTGTAGCTCAGAGGTTGTGTTGTTTAACCGAGCAGAAAAGAAAGGCCTGGAGTGGAATATAGGAGACACATATTGACCTTTCATTCCCCTTAACATCTGAGATGGGCCTGCAGTTATAATCGCGTGTGCATGCTCTGTGGGGTTCCCTCAGACATGCATGTTGCACTCAGGGTGGCCTGGATGAGTCCTTCAAAAAAATAACATTGGGAGTAGGTAGGTGTGTTTATGCATAGTATAGTACTATAGTACGCGGAGAGTCAGACTCGACTGTGCGACTGAACAACAACATAGTACTAAAATTCTTAAAGTTGTATTTAAAGGCATTTTGTGCTCACAACCTTTGTGGATTTTTTGTTTACTACCTTGAGGACCCTTGGATGAAAAGCCAGTAAAAAAAGTTACATATATACATATATGACCTTCATGATCTAGGCACAACAACATAGTACTAAAATTCTTAAAGTTGTATTTAAAGGCATTTTGTGCTCACAACATTTGTGGATTTTTTGTTTGCTACCTTGAGGACCCTTGGATGAAAAGGCAGTAAAAAAAGTTACATATATGGCCTTCATGATCTAGGTGCCTCTTATTTCAGGACCATCTGTCTCTATGTGAGCCTCTAATACATACGCCATTTGACCTCCCAAGGTGGGTAAACCACTGTCCTTGGTCCCAATCCTCCGTCTTTGAGATGAAGATCCTTATGCTGTGGTGGCAGCTGCTGCACAAGCAACTTTTTAAAAATACACAGCCAATCAGATCTCCAAAGACCAAAAGCCTCACCTGGCCCCATCCACTTTCTAAAAACATTTGGTGGGCGCAGGCTAAGGTGGTGGTGTGTGCCATGACACCAACAGGCACTATGCTGGAGATCCCTGCTCTAGGAATCACCTCACGTCTGTTATGGTTTTTATCATATAGATTGGTGGAAATTCCCATAGTGTCACTCAGAAGTAACATCACATCCACTGCAAACTCCACCCTCCCTAGACACCACCCTCAAACTATCCTGGGATTTGCTGAGGTAGTGCTGGCAACCTTGTCTGAGGCCATAACGATCTTCAAAGAAGGATTTGTTGTGGTTCCGTCTTGCAAGGGCATAGGAACTGTGGCTGCTTGAGGTTGGACTTTTTAAAAGTAGCTATCCCTATATATTCCAGAGTAAGTGAGGGAGGCCCTGACTCTTTTGAGATTTTGGAAGTGACACAAACTTATTAGAATAGTGTTTGAAGCAGCCTTGGGGAGATTTGGGTTAGCAGAAGGGCTAAAAACTAGGACTTGCTTTGTCACATTTCTCCTAAAATAGTCAAGATTTCATTTCTTGCACTTACTCTGACTGGTGGGACTTTTGAAATTCATTTTATACTTTCCTTGTTCTGCTTTCAGGAGCTGAGAGGGACTTCACAGAACTGTTCTCAGCTAAATACATATTCATTTCTTGTAACACTGAAAGGGAACATTTTACCACTGCATTCAGATATACCTGTACCCCAGCAACATGTGTTTTTGGTATCACCAAGAAATACCTACTAGCTAATGTGGAATACATATTTGCTCACGTTGCTCTCAACTGGTTTTCTGTTGATGTCTGATGTGATTCTGTCTAACAGAAATATACATAAGATGTTTTGTATAAATGATTTCAGAAACATTCAAAGCATGAGTAACTCACAAGCATAAGAGCCTGTTGACATGACCTGAAGGCTTGTAGCTGCCCCCAATAGTGAGTAACTCATTTATTACCTTTGTGTCCCTCTGTTTCTATGTGGAGTCCTGAGAAACAGATCAGGCCATGAGATAGTGACTTGTTCATGACTACTCAGTGAAACTGTTGGCTGAGCAGGTGTTTGTACCCTGGCCCTGTTGGCCAGTTCCAGCATGTAAAGAATACATTGTTGTTCAGTCACACAATCGAGTCCGACTCTTCACATACACCACATATACCACTATCTGCTTAAAAAACATAAGAACACAGGAGAAGCCAATGTTGGATCAGGGCAATGGCCTATCCAGTCCTACACACTGTCACACAGTGGCCAAAAATACCAGGTGCCATCAGGAGGTCCATCAGTGGGGCCAGGACACCAGAAGCTCTCCCACTGTTGCCCCCCCCAAGCACCAAGAATACAGAGCATCACCTGCCCCAGAGTTCCTATCTATACATTGTGGCTAATAGCCACTGATGGATCTCTGCTCCATATGTTTATCTAATTCCCTCTTGAAGCCATCCATGCTTGTAGCTGCCGCCACCTCCTGTGGCAGTGAATTCCATGTGTGAATCACTCTTTGAGTGAAGAAGTACTTCCTTTTATCTGTTCTAACCCGACTGCTCAGCAATTTCATTGAGTGCCCACGAGTTCTTGTATTGTGAGAAAGGGAGAAAAGTACTTCTTTCTCTATCTGCTCTATCCCATGTATAATCTTATGAACCTCGATCGTGTCACTCCTCAGCCGTCATTTCTCCAAACTAAAGAGCCCCAAGCATTTTAACCTTTCCTCATAGGGGAAGTGCTCCAACCCTTTTATCATTCTAGTGGCCCTTTTCTGCACTTTTCCCAATGCTATAATATCCTTTTTGAAGTGTGGTGACCAGAACCATACACATTATTTCAAATGAGGTCGCACCATTGATTTATGCAGGGGCATTATGATACTGGCTGATTTGTTTTCAATTCCCTTCCTAATAAACCCCAGCATAGTGTTGGCCTTTTTTATTGCAGTCGCACACTGTCTTGACATTTTCATTGAATTATCTACTACGACTCCAAGATTTCTCTCTTGGTCAGTCTCTGCCATTTTGGACCCCATCAATGTGTATTTATAGTCAGGATTTTTTGCTCCAATGTGCATCACCTTGCACTTGGCCACGTTGAACCCCATTTGCCATGTTGATGCGCACTCGGTTAGCAGAACATTGGTCAGTATAAAAACTCTAGCCAAACTGAATTGGGTACAGTGACTCCATTCACGTTCTAAGCAACTTTTACCCAAGGAAAAGATTTATGGTATGATTTCTCAGTTATATTTCATGGACCACAGGTGCTTTTTAAAATTTTAATTTTTATGTACATTTGAGACCATTGTAGATGGCTTACAGCAGGACTGTTTAAAACCAAAACCGTCAGTGAAAAGTAAAAATATATTCACATGTACTCTAAATAAAATAGTTTACATTTTCTAAATGGCAATAATGATGGGTAGAAATAAATTGATTTTGGTGGGAGAGGGGACTGTGACTGGAAGATCACTGTCCCAACTCCATGTCCCCACAGATTGCTGATGGAAGGAACCCTATGTGAGGCCTCTCTGAGGTCTTAGAGAACGGGTGGGCTGATAAAAGTAAAGGAGTTTCCTGAGGCCTGCTGGGCCCATAGTGTTCCCTCCTTGAATATGAAACGTAGGAGTTGGAAGGGCTTGGAAACAAGGTGTGAATGGCAATTAAAGAATCCTGAGGCTGGAAGCCTTCCATGACTTTTATGAGCTCATTTCCTCATTTCTGTACAAATGTTTGGCCCAAAGCCCAGTTTCTGCGACCTGGCTTTGTTCACCACTGATTTTAATTAACAGAAACAGTCCTGTGCAGCTTTCCCAATAAATTAATGACAAAATATGGGCCTTTGGCAGATTCTCCATCCTGCCAGAGGGCCCTTTCCTTTAGCCTCTTGATCTCTGTTTCCAGGAAATCTTTGTGAAATTCAGACCAGATTCCTAAGAAACAAATGTTCCAGTCAATGGGAGCACTTTATTCACCCTTTATTTTTAATTTAAGGAAGGCTAAAGGGGAAGAGAATGAAATCTGACCAGCTGATACTTTCATTATCTTTTCCAAGAACAAGACTTCTGTTCTACTTAAAATATATTTATGCTCATCCGCCCCATTTTAAACAGTCCTTCCCCCTTTTCCTGAAATAAAAAGTGGTAAGACAACAGATTTTATTAGATAGCTTTTCAATATAGAAATATGTGTGCTTTTAGCATACACACATTTTCTCATCCCACACCACAGAAAAATATCAAAACCATTATTTCACACATAGGAAAAATACCAGGGACTACCGTGCACCCAACTGTGCAATTAGTATGCCTTTTGTCTGTTCTCCATGGGGAGTTGTAATTGGCCACAGCTCTCTGGAATGTATAGGTAGGGTTTAAAAAGATGTGTTTGCCGTTGTTTTTAGCTTCTTCCATTTATGAAGCTATTAGCATTCACACAGAAAATCTATTTAGCCAGTGGGGGATTATAGTCTGTTCTAATAACCTAATAATAATTACAACAATTATAAGAATAATAAGGGCTTTTTCATGCAAATTCTTACTAATTGGGAAGATTACTGAATGCCACATAGCGATAATTATTATACACAGAATAACCCTTCCAGTTTGAATCTTGGTTCTACATATCTTACATTTATTGTATGGTCCTCTTGGTGATTCATGTCAGTGCAGCTATATTTTAGAAAGCTACAGAAAGCAATTGTATCTCTGATTTATACCTGCTGGGAGGGGGGGGGCAGGATTATTCTCAGATCCCTCTGTGTTCTCAAAAGACAAAACACAGAGGCACAATTTATCAGTGCTGGCACTGCAATACACTGGACGTCACAGGCAGAATACTCCCGAATAAAAGGAAAATCTTTGGGGAAGAATTAGGGAGAAGAGTGGGGCTTATCTACATCCCTTCTTTTTCAAGGCCCAGTTACTTCCCTTTCACCATCACCACATATACCCTCCTGTGAAAGAGGTGGCATAGTTCAAAACATTCACATTGGGGTTTGTTGGAAGTCTTAGGCAATTGTGTTACTACATCCCCACAAACACACAAAGATTGCATTCAGATTAACACAGGCAATTAGCTCGCATGTTTGTGTAAGGTGCAGAAAACTGGGATCTTTTACCTAAAGAGGTGGCTGTGAGTAGTGAGTTTGCAGCAGGAAAAGGATGACAGAGACCATAAATGGAATACAGAGTTTATTCAGGGAGTTGGATGGAAGAGGAGGGGTCCAGTGTGTGCGTTGGGTGTCTGTTGCAGTTCCATCGGTATCCAGGATCAGACTCCAATTACTGGGTCTAAAGCCAGACTAGTTATACTGTTTTTGGCTCAGAGCATAAAATGGGTTCTTTTCAAGAAACAAAGGATTATGACATAGGACAAAGGAGTATTTGAGAGATGGGCAACTCATTGGGAGAAAACTATAGAAATGACTAAACGGCACCAGGGAAGGACAGCAGGAAGGGAAGTTCTTGATTGAATCATAATTCAGGATTACAAAACTGCAGACATGAAGCTGAGTCATATATTTGGCAGAAGTTTGGGGGACAATCAGAAGATTTGAACTGGAGATTCCAGTCTGTCACAGGGCACTTAACATTCAAATTGTGCTAATTGTCAGTGATTGCATATCATGTAAAAGACAATACAGGAAGAGGGATCTTTGTCCAGTCCAGTTACCTTTATTGGCATGTAACCCTTGCAAAAGGATCTTTGTCTTCTAGCCTGCCATGGCTTAAGTGCTGTAGTACTGTTAGCACTCCCTGATTTTCCCCAAAAAGGCTTCCTTGGAGGCATTTGCTGTGGTCGTCCCTGTCAAACCTCACTTTGCTTAGTTTGCCATAGATGCTGGGGGAGGGGTGCATTCCTGTGGGGAGGAGGAGGGGAGTGAGTGTGGTATGAGTGGGACCTATCGCTTATAGAGGCAGTAATTTTCCTGACGATACCTTCCTCTGAGAGAGGAATGATCTTGAGCCTTTCTGTGCCAGCTTCACATAGATAGAGGGATCGTATGTTCCCAAGGGGGGTTGGGCAATGGCTAGGCGGGACGAGTGGATTGCATTATTGGTTGGGGGCAAAGGGGTCTTGTTTGAATTACCTATATCTGCTTTGGTGCACGCTACGTCGCCAGTTCTAACACAATACCATTTTGTTCTGGATCATGCATATATCTCAATAAACATATCACTGCCAAAAAGAGTGTTGAGAGTAACTTGACCAGGAGTCTGACAGTCCCAAAAGCCTCCACTGTGTTTACCACTTCAAGGTTCTCTGTGAGACATAAACATGGCAGTTGTTGTTCCCCATGTTCTTTGTGTTCCTCACAGGACTTGCTCTTGGTGTTACATGTGCACCACATACAGTCTTCCTGGGAGGGAGGGGTGTACAGATGAAGGGGGGTGCTGGGAACAATTGCCTCCCACCTTCAAATGGCCAACAGCAAATGGAGAACTGGGATGCAGACTAATCTTCCAGGCAGTCACAACACCCCATCAGAACTGGATGTACACATTGAAGGTCAATCCAGATAAGACTGAGGTGCTGTTGGCCAAGGACAGAGGAGTCAGCCTGTCTTGGAGGGGACTGCACTCCTCCTGAAGAAGCAGGATCATAGCTTGTGGGTGCTGCTGGTCCCAGGCTACCTCTGTGACATGCAGAATCTTTAATCAGCTTAGACAGATACAGCAGCTACAGCCATTCCTCAAAAAGCATGACCTGGCCATGACAATCCATATCCAGGTTAGGTCACTGTGTCCTATGTGGCTGGCTTTTGAAAATGGACCAGAAACTTCTGTGAGTCCAAAATACAGTGACTAGGCTATTGAAAGGAATTGTTTCACACCCATGTTGAAAGGTGTGCACTGGCTGCCCCTCTGTGTTCAGACATGACTGAAAGTCCTAGTTCTTATCTTTAAGACGCAAAACGGCCTGCCTGCTCTCATACGGTCCCTAGTCTGGCAAGAGCCTCTTCTCAAGCCCTGCTTTCTCTGACCTCACTTGCAGAGGAATTGAGGTAGGTGGTGACCAGAGACAGGAATTTGGATCCTGTACCTTAGTTCCATGTGCATTTCTCTTCATCCATTGTGGGGTGGTCTTCTGCTGCACAGCCAACTTCCTCTGATGCTAAGCTGTTCCACTGGTGCAAGACCTTTGTTTTTTGAAGGATCCCAGCAGAAAAGCATGCTGTGGATGACTGGGAAGAGTTATTTTCAGGAAAGATCAGGCCAATCCTTTATTGAAAGAACTATCCCTGTGACTGCTCCCCCCCATTCAGAAACTTAAGGTTTGTGGCTTGGAGTGGTGGGAATTCATAAAGGAGGTGTGGGACAGTGGCAGGGCACTTGTGGTGTGTATACATGTAGACTAATTTTGTGAACATCCCATTGAACATTTTCAGATGCTCAGAACGTTTGCATAGCCAACAGAAAAGCTTGCAAAAATGTAAGTCATTTCAGATGGAGCACAGAGATATTTGCATATTACCACTTATTTTAGCATACTGACTGGGAAACAGTCCTATATAGTTATGCAGCTGCGGTATCATGACTTTCTGAACCCTATTAATATATCTAATACTCAACACAACCCCGTATCTAGATACTTAAATCTCGAGATTGGAGCTAGGAACAGACAAGACATATCTTTCTACTTACCTGATCTACAACTGGGCCCAACCCAGTGGCTAGCACCACACAATTAGGCCACGATTTTCCTCTGTAGAGGCTGCTGGGGGAGAAAAAGAGGGAAAGTTGAAGACGTGGGGCTCACAAAGGTAAGTTGGCTGGTGGGTGAGAAGAACAGAAAGATGCAGGAAAATAGATGAGTTTATGGGGGCTGCCAGGAAGGGAAAGAAGAAATAGTGGGGGAAGAAGAAAAGAGATACTCCTTGCAGGTCCCATACTTGTTGTTATTTAAAGGTTGACGCAAGATGCTATTATTTTATTTATTGATTTGATTTGTATCCCACCATATCCTGTAAGCATTGTATAAATCAATAAATTTTAAATCAAGCATTGCTTGTCTTTTTTTGGATTATTATCTACCTGCTTCCAGATAATAACAATAAGTGCCATCAGGTTGCAACCAGCCCCATAAAGTTCCATGTCATGGGGTTTTGAAGGCAAGAGATGAGCCCACCTGCTTCCAGATAATAACAATAATTAAGTGCCATCAGGTTGCAACCAATCCCATAAAGTTCCACATCATGGGGTTTTGAAGGCAAGAGATGAGCAGAGATGGTTTGCCATTGCCTTCATCTGCATAGCAACCCTAGTCTTCCTTGGTGGTTTCCCATCCAAGTACTAGACATGGACAGCCTTGCTTAGCTTTCAAGCTCTGACAAGCTCAGGATAGTCTGGGCTATTTATTTGCTACCCAATTCCAGATACTTGCGAGTAAACAGCTAAGACATTCATTTTAAATTGTAAGATAAACAGTGCAATCCTAAACAGAATTACAACATTCTAAGCCAATTTTTAGGATTGCACTGAAAGTTTCCATGTATAAAATTTATGCAATAATCTGCCTGTGGGCAGAAGCTGTTGTCTTTCCCTGGACAATATTCAGTTTCTGCTTGGAGGTTCTCTCTTATGGTATAGTCTTCCTACTGTTTCTGGAAGGATTCCCTGAAGCGAAACACAATAAAAATATTAACTAGATGTAGTCCTTCATGGACATTTTCCAGGAAATACCTGTGCTCGGAAACCAGTAATTTGCTACTGTTCTGCTCACATGTACATATATATACGCTGTCAAGTCACAACAGATTTAAGGTTATCCCAGCAAGGGGGTTTCAAAGCAAGTGAGAAGCAGAGGTGTTTCGCCATTGCTTTTCTCTGCAGAGTCTTCCTTGGTGGTCTCCCATCCAAGTACTGACCCTGCTTAGCTTCCGAGATCGGACGAGATTGAGCTATACCGGTGGTAGGCAAACTGCGGCTCGGGCGCCACATGCGGCTCTTTGGCCCCTTGAGTGTGGCTCTTCTGCCGTAGGCGCTGATGGCCTGTTCCCTCCATTGTTCTCCATGGTGGGGGGAAATCTAAATCACTGTTATATTGCAGTGGAACTGGCTTCAAGGGCCAGTTCATATAAACAAACTTAGGTGGGTGCCTTCCTTGAAACAAAACTATACCATTCGTTATAGAGTGGGTATTTGGACCCAACTCTGCTTGGTCCTAATTCAACATTCTAACTAGTACATCCCATTTACTATTGCATATCATAAAAACAGGTACATTTATTTGGGGGTTGTTGTTGTGTGTGTGTGTGGGTGGGTGTGCATGCTTGCATGCCTGGAAGTCATGATAACTTCTGGTAACCCCTAGTGGGGGTTTTGGACGTTTCCGAGAGGTGGCTTGAGCCCTGGTATTCCTTGGAGGTCTCCCTTCCAATTACTTGCCTGCTTAGCTTCTGAGATCTAATGAAATTGGGTTTGCCTGGGCTATCTAGGTCAGGGCTATAAAAACAGGTATATGAAACATATCATATATTTACATGTGTGTGATGTATTCAGCCAGCCAGTGTGGCGTAGCCGCTAGAATGGAAGACCCAGGTTCAAATTCCCACTTTGCTATGAAGGCTCACTACGGTGATCCTGGGGCTAGTTGCTCTCTCTCAGCCTGACCTAATTTCCAGGATTGTTGTGAATATTTCCCTAATTTCCAGGATTGTGAAGAACAACCTACACCACTCTGAGCTCCTTGAGGGAAGGGTAGGATATACATGTACTTTATAAGTAATAATTTGAGAACTCAGGTCTCTAAGTACTTGGAACTAATTTTGTATCTTCGCACGGAGCTGAGATCATAATTAATTTCCCCTGCATAATTAATTATTTTATATTTTAACCTATTATATCATGCATAATGATGCATCAAACATAATAACGGTCGTGGGCAAAGTGGTCTCTGTGTTTAAAGCTCTGCAACAGTTTTTTGTTCATGCATAGTGCATGAAAGGCACTGCTTAAAGATTCCATTATCATTTTGTGAAACTGCTTCTCCCTGCGCTGCTGAGATAAGGAGCAAGCATAGTGACTTCAGCTTGGATTGGCCCCACTATGTTTGCCCACTAACTGTGTGCACCTGTGGGCCCAGCTCCTGGTCTTGCCTTGATACTTCCAGTGGAGATAAACACTTCCTACATCCCTGAGCTTAGGTTAGCACTAATTAAACATCATGCTGTTTCAGTGCTCTTCCATGCTTACTGACTCTCAGGGGATCCTTGGTATTTTTATAAAAAGTCTTTAGTGGGTATTAGCTTGCCCAGTTATAATACTGAAAGCAGCTAAAATGCAATGTCACACAGTCACAGGCAGAAGTTGTCTTGGATTGAAGTTTCCTTTCCATTTGATTGTTCATGGCCTGATCTACAGCCTCTCAGTGCCCACATGGTCCTTCATTCAGTCAGTCATAACCATCCATCCACTTTCGTTTACGTACAGATGGCATATGTAGGAACAAATCATTGTGCACTGAAGGGGAGCAAGAGCAAGCACACTGGAACATGATCATGCTGCCCCTGCCTACTCTATGCATACACACCCTGTCACCCTGATTAGAAATGCTCAGTAAGGAACAGTAATGGAGAAAAAGCCTGTCCACATTGTTAAGTCCGGCGCTTAACAATGAGTCGGAGAGTGATTTCAGTAAAAGTCTCAAGTTTATTCAGCTCTTTCTTCACTTCTTCGACACGGTACAACATCTGATAGCCCGAACAGTTTGCCCATTGAAACTGCCCGGTATTTAAACATTCCCGGCTAACATAGCCACTCCCACTATACACATAACAACCTATCAGGTTGAGCGCATAAGGACCAATCACAAACGTTCCCGCTTGCAGCTTGCTTGAATGTGATTGGGTCGTGAGTCTTGGACTAGAATCCTCTGTCCAAGACGAAGCTTAACATTGCTTTCCTATGGGAGGTTTCCCATACATCCTAATGTATTCATGGCAGCTAAGAATACATTACACACATACTATTTCTAAGAGTACAGGCACTGTACCTATATTCAGGAGAACATATGTCTGTGGAAGGTGGGGGGAACATGCACCGCAGAGATAGTTCAAGCCCCAACAACGTTGGATTGTCCTTATGTATTCTGTGTTTCTGGCTCTGGTGACTCAGCACTGCATTGGCTAAAAAAGTACATTCATATTATTTGGAGTTGGCAGCCCCACCTCCACACTCACTGCCTCTGAACAGCTGAGCCCCAGCTGGGAATGAGGGAGGAAGGGCCAGATGACCACAAGGAGGTACAGGAGGATTGGCCCCAGAGCCGAACAAGTCTGCAATGCAACATGACAGAAAGGCGTGTCTCCATTGTTGAGCATGCCTGGGAGTAGCCAGGAGGAGGATAAGGCCGTCACCAGCTGCACCGGCCTTCTTAGGCCTATGTGGGCTGGTGAAGTGGCCTTTGATGCATTGGGGGAAGGTGGGGGCAACATAGGGAGAGGCCCAACATGGGAGTCCATGGGAAATAGTTTCCCACACACCCCAGACACTCATCCTGGTTGAGAAACATTGAATGATCCCAGGGCCACCCACCCCAGAGTATCCTTTAATAAGTCAGCCCAGCAAAGCCCAGGGAGCACAAGCCTGGCCTCTCCTGCACAGTCTGGGGAGAGATGTGAGGCAGAAGAGAGAGGGTTCTGGGTGATGCGGAACCCCCTTGTCTCTGATGACTGAGGGCTTGCCTCAAAAGGATGCTGGAGGACACCGCTGTAGGAGTTGGAGCCTGACACATATGCATCAGGGATCAGAACACTGGTTGGTCTCACACCATAAAAGTCAGCTTCATTTGTTCAGCACTGAGCAGTTCCAGAGCTGCTGGGGTAGCATAAGAACTCACTCGACCGGGAGTCTGCAGGAGAAACAATCCCAAGAGTCAAGCCAGAACACAGTAAGCAATTTGTCACATTAAAATTAAATTGATGTTTAGACTGATGGAGTTAATTGGAGGCAACAAAGCTCAAGAAATCACTATGCTGATGGTTGAAAAGGATTAGTAAACTTGAGCCTTCAGTCACTCCTCAAGAAAGAAAACAATTAGCACAAATACCTCTTACAGGCTGGATTGTTACTCTTGTTCCTTATGTTGAATGCATTTATTTTGGAAAACGGAGAGCCCAGCCCAGCACATGGCTCAACTGAGATCTGAGGGCAGCTTGCTGATAACGTTCAAACATACCTCAAATTCAGAAATCAAATCAAACCAAGGGCAGACAGCCATACAAAACCAGTAGGTATAGAATTTGCCAAATGCTAAAAAACAAATAAAACACATATGCATTCCAGTATCAGAAATTGAGCCATTCAGGGCGTATCAGAAAAATGGGTTGTTGTAATACACCAGTCAATAGCTAAAGGAATGTACTTTAACAAAATACAAATAATATTGTCCAAAAGTTGGGATTCTGATTTCTTTTGCCTCCTGCCTTGGACACATTAGTTGAGTTCTGCAAGCAGTTTGAAAGCAACCAATGTACATTTGCAATCAATAAAATTTTCTTGCCCCAGTGCCCAAAACAACAGTTTTATACCACATGCGGGAAACCTGCAAGGAGTTGCAGAAGGGTCACGTCATTCCCATCCCCACACTATTTCCTCTTTCTCTCCTCCTGGCAGCCCCATACCCTTTCTTCTTACAATGACTTGTTCTGTTCTTCCCATTCACCAACCAACCTTTCTTTTAGTGCCCCCCCCCCAGCTTTATTTTATGTATAGTCCCCCTTTCTCCCCAATGGCCTGGGATCAACACACCTTAAGAACCACCTTCTCTCATAGAACATACTTGTTCACTCCAGTAATCATAGGAGGGCCTGCTTCAGTTGCAACCACCACCTGAAGCTAGACATGCGGTAACCAGAGAAAGCACCTTTGCAGTCATGGCACCAAAATTTTGGAACTCCCTCCCCAGAGAGATTCATCTGTCTCCCTCTATCAGTATCTTGTGCCAACAGGAGAAGACTTTTTGGTATCATCTGGCATATCCCCAATAATGGTTATGAACCCTCTTTCTAGTCTTGTTTATGTACTTTTATTGAATTTTATATTTTAACAGTATTTTGCTTGTTCAAAATGTTTCAATGTTTTTATGTTAGCCACCTTGTGGACATTGACTGGGTTGAAAGGTAGCATAAAAATGTTTTAAAGAAAGAAAGAACCACCACTACATAAGAGGGGGACATACAAGGACTCACAGAAAAGGGGAAATCCCACTTGCCCCCACTTCCTCTTACTTTGTTCATCCCCACTGCTACTTTCTCTTTCCCCAAGTCTTCCCATCACCATCCATCTTCCTCCCTTTCCCAGCCTTCCTGCTGCTGTTTTTTCGTTCTCCCTCAGACCTTCCCATCACTCCCACCACTTCCCCTCAGATTCTCCTTACTGTTTTTTTTAAAAAAACTGCCTGGTTATATAGGGTCGCTAGGCAACCCTATAATGCTGATCATGATCTCAAGATCTGGTAGCTTTTTTTTTGATGTTGCAATGTAGGCACAGATGCTCACATCGTTTATTTGTGTTTTGCGGGGTTAAGCCCCCATTTTAAAACTTTTGGGACTTTTCTGCAAATCTGGGGTTTCCTCTTTCAACTCCCATTTCCATATCTGCCTGCATTGTGCAGATTCTTTTTCTCCATACTGAAGCCAAAGTTCAGACTGAGATATAAGATAATATGCCCATACACTGATCTTTTAGCAAAATGTAAAAACAACCTTGGTGAACGATGAATGTTCATTTATATAACAAATCCTGTCTTTGCAATGCATTTGTGTCTGGGCTGAGATGCCATAACTGAGTGGTGCACCCACAGGGGCCCCAGGTTCAATCACTAGTTTAAAAGAATCTGAGGTAGCAGTGCTGGGAAAGGAATTTTCTCTGCCCGAGACCTTAGAGAGTGATTGTGCCAGTCACATTAGGGATCTGACTTGAGGTAAGGCAGCTTCAAATACCATTGGTAATGTGTAAAAAAATTAGAGAAATAGAGACCACCCTGGATAGCACGAGTGCTTCCTATGTCAGCACTGCACCTTTGAGGAGGCCACTGACTCTACTGTAACAAATATATATCACAATTTGTCACAATTTATAATATGTACTCATTAAAGTGGTAACATGTAAAATGAAACACAGCTATATTTGGCTGAATGGCCTAGAAAAGGAGAAAAAAACTGCCCTTTTCGTCTCTGTTTTACGTATTTTCTACATGGCTTTAAACTGTGGTATCTTATGTGGTTTTTATAATCATTTATAATCATTATTGTGTTTATATTGTAAGCCACCTTGAGTTCTGCAAGATAGAAAGGCGGCTAAGAAGTGTTTTAATTAAATAAATTTAATCTCGTCACTCTTGTTAAATGAAAGACTGTTCCTTTTTAATTTGACAAAGAGAGAGGCAGGAAATCTGTGTTCATTTGTTTTATTAAGCTATTACTAAACATAGACTGGGTAGAATGTCTGTGTACGGAAATACATAGGGACAAGCTCACTGCAGAAGCACAGTGGCTGTTCTAATTTACCATAGTTCTATGAAGACCTATAAAACCTGCTAGAACTACCGTAACTCCCCAAAAATATGTCCTTATCATCATAGGGGACTGGAATGCTAAAGTAGGAAGTCAAAAGGTAACAGGAATAATGGACAAATTTGGCCTTGGCAAAGGCTAACAGAGTTTTGTCAAGAGAACACACTGGTCATAGCAAACACCCTCTTCCAACAACCTAAGAGGTGACTCTACATATGGACATTACCAAATAGGCAACACCAAAATCAGATTGATTATATAATTTGCAGTCAAAGATGGAGAAGCTCTATACAGTCAGTAAAAACAAGACCTGGATCTGGAAGTGGCTCAGATCATGAGCTACTCATTGCAAAATCCAGGCTTAAACTGAAAAAAGTTGGACAAACCACTAGGCCATTCAGATTTGACCTAGATCACATCCCTTATGAATTTTGTCAAGTTTTAGGTTTAAGGGACCAGATTTGCTAGACAGAGTGCCTGAAGAACTATGGATGGAGGTTCATGACATTGTACAGGAGGCGGCAATCAGCACCATCCCAAAGAAAAAGAAATTCAAGAAAGCGAAGTGGCTTGTCTGATGAGGCTTTAGAAATAGCAGAGGAAAGAGGGAAAGTGAAAGGCAAAGGCAAAAAGGAAAGATTTACTCAAATGAATGCAGATTTCCAGAGAACAGCAAGGAGAGATGAGGCCTTCCTGAATGAACAATAGAATGGGAAGGACTAGAGATCTCTTCAAGAAAATTGGAGAAATCAAGGGAATGTTCCATGCAATGCTGAACATGATAAAGGACAAAAATGGTAGGGACCTAACAGAAGCAGAAGAGATTAGGAAAAGATGGCAAGAATACACAGAAGAACTATACAAGAAGGATCTCAATATCCTTGACAACCACAACAGTGTGATCGCTAACCTCGAGCCAAACATCCTGGAGTGCAAAGTCAAATGGGCCTTAGAAAGCATTACTAACAAAGCTAGCTGAGATAACGGTATCCCAGCCAAACTATTCAAAGTCCTAAAAGATGATGCTGTTAAAGCACTCCATATGCTAGCAAATTTGAAAAAAGCAACAGTGGCCACAGGATTGGAAAAGATCAGTTTACATTCCAATCCCAAAGAAAGGCAATGCCAAGGAATGTTCAAGCTATTATACAATTGCACTCATTTCACACGCTAGCAAGGTCATGCTCAAGATCCTACAAGCTAGGCTTCAGCAGTACATGGATAGAGAACCGCCAGAAGTACAAGCTGGGTTTTGAAGAGGTAGAGGCACTAGAGATCAAATTGCCAACATTCACTGGATTATGGAGGAAGCAAGGGAGTACCAGAAAAAATCTACTTCTTGTTCATTGACTACGCTAAAGCCTTTGATTGTGTGGATCACAACAAACTATGGCAAGTCATTAAAGAGATGGGAGTACCAGACCATCTCACATCTCTCTTAAGAAACCTTTATAAGGGTCAAGAATTGACAGTTAGAACTGGACATAGAACAACTGATTGGTTTAGAACAGGAAAAGGAGTACAACAAGGATGTATACAGTCACCTTGCTTATTTAATTTATATGCAGAGTACATCATGCAAAATGCCAGCCTGGATGAATTACAAACCGGAATTAAGATTGCCAGGAAAAACATCAACAGTCTCAGATATGCAGACAATACCACTCTAATGGCAGAAAGTGAAGAGGACCTAAAGAGCCTCTTGTTGAGGGTAAAAGAGGAGAGTGCAAAAGTTGGCTTGAAACTCAACATCCAAAAAACCTAAGATCATTTCATCCAGCCCCATCACTGCTTGGCAGATAGAAGGGGAAGTTATGGAAGCAATGACATAATTCATTTTCCTGGGATCCAGGATCACTGCAGACTGCAGATGGTGACTGCAGCCATAAAATTAAAAGACACCTGCTCCTTGGGAGGAAAGCTATGGCAAACCTAGACAGCATAATAAAAAGTAGAGACATCACCCTGCCAACAGAAGTCTGTATAGTCAAAGCGATGGTATTCCCAGTAGTAATGTATGGTTGTGAGAGTTGAACTGTAAGGAAGGCTGAGTGCTGAAGAATAGATGCTTTCAAATTATGGTGCTGAAGAATACTCTTGAGAGCCCCTTAGACTGCAAGGAGATCTAATCAGTCAATCCTAAAGAAAATTCCAGAGGACAGCGGAAGGCTGTGCACACTTCTGATTGGCTAGAACTGGTTATGTCATGATACCATGTGTGCATCTCTGAAAATATTGCTCAACTAATGTAAAATTGATTGTAAGTAAGAAGCCAGCCATCTTGCTGAAGCATGGGAGGAGGGGGTAAGTCAGTTGACTGAAGCTCATTTCACTGATATATTTGTATTCTGAATGCAGGAGGAAGCTAGGCTTATCTCACTGGGGAAAAATGCATAACAACTCAAGATTATTGAGGCTTTTTAAAATAAAAAATAATCCAGCATCTTTGTCATTTCCCTTTGATGTCATGTAAAAATTGATTGTCAAGGAAATGACAGTTCATAGGTCTTGTTATTGTAAAACAAGATGCTCTTATACTTTCGCATTTGTATTCATCATTTCTAAAAGAGTGTGTGTACAGTGTCTCATGACAGGGAAGGAGGGAAGCGGGGTCAATGCTTGGATGGGAGACCACCAAGGCAGGAGGCAAAGGCAAACCACCACTTCCTTCTCATTTGCTTTGGAATCCTCTTGCTGGGGTTGGTTGTGACTTGATGGCATGTACATGGCTATCATGAAGTGCATGGCAAAAGACAGGGGCATCGAAAACAATGTCATGTCTCCTTTAAGAGTAGCTGGTGATAAAGAAGCTATGAAAACGATGCATATGGATCTACAAAAATTAAGCAAATGGAAAAATTAGGAAATGTTAGCAACATAAGAGTCTCTCTGCTAATAATGCCATTCTTGACATTATCAAAAGAATTTTTTAAAAGCCTGGAGTAATCTCTGCAAGAAGATTTTAATCACTGGTTATAAGTGAGGTAACTGACAGAATATGTTAATAGCAATGGAAGAGCTTCAACAACTCTGCATATATTTATGAGAAGCAACTCACCCATACAAGTCTGAGTTTCTCAAAAGGAGGCAATCTGTGATTTCCCGCACCATTTCTAGGCAAAGCTGTCCTCTTAGAATGTTTTCATTTACTGCTCTAATGCATGCATTGCACACTTACTCTGTCACTTTGGACAAATCAGTTATGACATAGCAATCAATTAAATATTACCCTTTCCAAGCTCCTTTTGTCAGTTCTGTCCTAGCGAAGTAACTTTATTCTACCTTTCCCTTTTCCAGGAGAAAGGTGAGGGCTCTCCCTACTGCTAGGCTTCAGAGTCAATGGTACTTCTAGTACTTCCAATACTTCTAGTACTTCTAAAATTCAGAGTAATATTGGGAACAGACCTTCTGCAAGTTGAAGGCGGAGGTCTATGATAACTATAAATCTGGGTTGACTACCACGGCCAACCAAAATTTAGGGACATTTGATACTTTTTGAATCTACGGGCTTTTGTCTATGTGACACTGAGAATCAAACTTGAGCATCTCTTGGGCTTCTTTGATTTATTAGTCAAATATGAATGCTGTGAGTCTGGGAGATAACTCAGAAAAACAAAGTGAATGCGTATGCTAGCCCATGTGGCTTTTATATTTGCTGACTTAAGCCTTTAGTGTGAAAATGTCGTAAACCTTGGCACAGGAAAACCAACCTTCCTAAAAGAGTGATTCCCATATGTCTGAACAGGATGCACCTAAGACTTGGTTTTATCAAGGGCTGTTAGTGACGAGTGTTGGGATGATTAGGACAGGAGGTCTGTGATTGCAATAAGATGGTGTGGATATAATGTGAGTGCCACATGGCTCTTGCTGCATACACAGCTGCACCCATGCTGATCATCCTTATGTGTCTGCTTGACTGATTTTTATCAATGGTGGCCAGTATCAACAATCTTGTTATGAATGTCAAGGGAGGAAGGATTATATTTATGTCAATTGTACTACAATTTCTTTGTAGGCCTTTACATTAAAATAGTTTCTGATGTTGTTCTTGCTAAATATGCACACACAAAATTATCTTAGTCTTCTAAGAAATACCATAATTGCTGCTGTGTGGTGTTTAGAGTTTTGGATCAGGATCTGGGATACCCGGATTCAAACCCCCACTTTGCCATGGATGTATGGGTGAACTTGGGCCACTCTCTCTCTCTCTCTCTCTCTCTCTCTCTCTCTCTCTCTCTCTTTCTCTCTGCCTAACCTACCTCATAAGGTTTTTGTGAGAATAAAACAGTGGAGGGGAGAACAATGTCACCAACTGCTTTGAGTCCCAGTTGGGGGTGAAGGGCAGGGTATAAATATCTAAATAAATAAATAACTACACCAAGGAATATTGCTGTGTAGCAGATGGGGGGGAGAGACTTCGTGCTTCCACATGAAGTAAGTTGTCTCTTTCTTTGACCTCTTGTGGATGAAGCCAAAATATTTCCTAGAGCTGGATGTACACTACCTACGGTGAGCTATGCAGAAACTTGTGTTGCAAAGCCACAGAATAAACTGAAAGCTGCCTCTGGGAGAGGAGATGGCCTATGAAAAGGCTTGGCTTTCCCCCATTGTGTGGTCATGTCAAAGCTCATGAGAAAAGGAAGTGAGAGCAACTTAAAACAGGAGAATGGAAAGTGGTAGGATACCTATCATTGCGACAGCTGTACTACTTGCTGACTGCTTGACTGAGCTGAGGGAAATTAGATTCTACAGCTGTAAGAAACAGTAATGGTTGTGTGGATTCTTCTTTGGTGGTATGAGATAGAAGGGGAGAAAAACATTTAATAGAGAAAACTTGATGCCCAGTTGTGAGTGACAATAATTTTTGCAGAACATTGAAACTCTTTTCTTGAAATTGTGTTGTTCACTGAGAATACTGTTTGGTAGGAATGTCAATAAATGCTGCAGGCTACTTCCTGCTTCTCACACTGTGAAGGAACTCTGTCATAGATTCCTTCCTTTTGCTGTCCATATTTCAGTCATCACTGCCTAGGGAGACGGATGTTATCTATTTTATATTGAAATGACAACTTTCTGGGGCGTGGGAAGTCCAAGCTATAGTCACCTTACTGAAGGTTCAAATAGTACACAGAGATAAACATTTTAAGAAATACGACCTCTCTGTACTTCAGTTGACCTAAGTATAAGACAGAGAACTATTATTGCTTGGTCACATTATTGTGGAAGGGAATATTCAGTCTGTCTCTACATAGCCAGCAACTCATTTGTTACACTGTCTAAAAGTGATAACCTTGGAACCTTCTAGAGATATTGGAACACCTGCCAGGTTGGCTGACTTCCCATTCACCAATGGTGATCAGGCAGCCAATTAATTGACCGGCTGTTTGGCTGTTCCTCAAACATGGGAAGCACAGTATCCTTCAAGTCCTCAGCCTTCCCAACAAACATATCTCTGTTTTGTCAGAATTCAGTTTCAATTCCATTGCCATCTCATGTTAAGCTTCGTCCTGGGCTAGGATCCTAATGTAACCAATAGGAACACTAGCCCAGGAAGCAATATCCAATCACCATGAAGAAGCTCCCTGAGCGGGAACGTTCGTGATTGGCCTTTATAGGTTCAACCTTATTGGTTGTGAAATGTACAGTAGGCGTGGCTATATTAGCCGGGAATGTTTAAATACTGAACAGCAGCTATGTAACTTCGATGGGTTCTGGCTGACTGATGTTGATCTGTGTTGGAAGTGAGTTTGAGTTGAAGAATAAAAGCCGCATTCTTGCTGAATCACTCTCCGACTCTTTGTTAAGCTTGCGACTTAACACTCAGCCTTCCCAACAAACATCATCTCTGTTTTGTCAGAATTCAGTTTCAACTTATTCACCCTTAACTGTAGCAAAAAGGCACTGGGTCAGGATAGAGACACAATCTGAATTCACCAAACTATTTCCCTTTGAAAAACACCCTAAGCCAAACTGTGGGCTTTTATTTTATATCCCGCCCTAGCCCGAAGGCTCAGGGCGGCTAACAAGAGGCACAAAGTGCCAAGATTAAAACAAATAAAAACAACATAGCATAAAACAATAAAATACAATAAAAAAAATATCAGTGCTCCATTTGTCACAAAATGGGGTAGATCTTAATCCCAACGGTAACATTCCCATAGTCTGTCATCCCTTCTCCTGCCAGGGTCACCTCACACCCCAAAAGAACCAGATAGTGGTGGTGATGGTGTGATGGTGCATAGATAGCAATGATGGAGTAGTGGTGGCGGCAGCTCCTACTCAAAAGCCTGGTGGAAGAGTTCCATATTGCAGGCCCTGTGGAACTGAGAAAGATCCTGCAGGGCCCAGATCTCCTCCGGGAGCTCCTTCTACCAGGTAGGAGCCGCCATCGAAAATGCCCTGGCTCTGGTAACAGCAAATTTAATATCCCTGGCCAATTTACTTGGCCAATAGTCTGAACACATCTTGAACTATGTGTGCAAATCCACCCCAGGTTGATGGAAAACTTGGATTGGAGACAACTCTGTCCACTTGAAAAATGTTTCTGAGAAGTAGTCCGGAAACTACTTGGGGAGAGAAAATGAGAAACAAAATGCTGAAGGAAGAGCAAGTGATGAAAACCACAGACATAATCTTTCTGGAAGTTGCTTCAAAAGTTATATTTATTAACATGACACTGAATTTGCTATTTCATGCCACCATTTCAATGGCTCTCATTTGTGCAAGCTTAGGGTATTGCTATGACAGAGTAAGGAATCATATAAACTGAATGGTGACATATTGTATCTATACAGCCACTAACAAGGACAATACTGGTTCTCTGAATATCGTACTTTCCTCTATTAAGCAGCATTCTCCCCCCCCCTCCCGCCAGCTCCCAGTCTTAAGAGGAGAAAATCTTTGTCTATTCATTTTTGATCAACTAAATTGATGGATGAACTTGCAAATGCTCTGGACTTCCAAATACATGGTAGGGCATTAATCACAAGCTGTAATGGCCCATGGTTAATCACAATCAAAGTGAGTGAACATTAAACACTATTTGCAGATGGGAGATAAATGAACCAGAAGGAGGGACAACTCACTTCAGAAATTCATTGGGGTAGAATGGTTATTATGAATTTACAAGGAAAGCAGAACACTTATTACATACCACATTACAGCTTTAAAACAAAATTGCAGGAGAAGACCTAATTAGTCAAATATTGAGAATTCAGGATGTAAAAGATGCTCAGAAATGCATGGTGATTTTGTGAAGAGCACTTTGTCTGCTTTTAGAGCTCTTTTATTTATTTGAACCTGGAAATACTCCTAGTTCTGGTGAATTTGCATGTTCCCAGTTCTCATCTAGTACTAGTGCTCTAATATAGGCTACAGTCTTTCCACCAATGGACATCAGTGCAGACAATCTTGTCTCCTGGGGCAAATGAGGTAGCAGCAACAATGGAAGTACCTATGAAAGAGTTGTGATTTGTACAAAAGTTCAGCATCTTATTTGTCCAACAGCCTAGATTTCCCAGAGTAGATCAAATAAATTTGAAACCAACCAAGCACTTTCATCTTTCCTTTTTTGCTTTGTTTGTGCTTGCTGCCATCTGGAAGAACATCCTGATTAACAGACTGTACATTCATTTACAGGATGAAACTTTTTCATCCTAATCAAGAATTGGTGTGTATATATTTCAAAATGACATTACATTTCCTTCCTTTTCCTCACTTAGAACAGTTTGTGTAACTGAAAGGTCTCTGTCTTCCACCCACGCTCAGACATGTACTCGCTTTACATGAATGTTCATTCCAAGTTGTGGCGGAACAGTCCTGCTACAGCCTGCAAGCCCTATTCCACCCTGCCCTCCAAGATTTTCCCCTGGAGATGCTTTTCTTCCTCTCTGGTAACTCACCACCACCACCTGACCTCTGTAGGAATTTCCCACTGGGAGGGTCAGGATTCCAAGATTCCCTTCCAAGCTGTAAGGCCTTGCTTCTCTGTCTCCCACTGCCCAGTGCCTGGTCACCACAGGGGCAGTTTACTGCCCTGTGCACCCCTGAAGGAATCGCTTCTTGCCAACTGACTGCCTTCTCCCTGGCACTCCTGTCCAAGATGGTGGAGGTCTATGTGGTACAGAGAACCACTACCAGCCTCAAAAGTTATAAAGTATTTATTAAAAAGAAAACGTTCACAAGCATACTTTTATCACAGCACCAGACTGAGCAAGGTATTCAAAAGAAATGGGTAAAATGCAATTCCTCTATCCCTCTCTCTATACATGCCCTATCAGATGTTAAAATATAGGACAGGCTCCATAACATAGCATGTTATAGATCTCTACAGAGTGACCAGTACCTCGCAGCTTTTTTCAGCTGTCCAGATTGGCGCATGGCAATGGCTGCCTCCTCCAGACTTCAGTTAAGAGTTCTGTCTGCTCTGATGGACTCAACACCAAAGAGAGACCTTCCTCCTTGCTTCCTTGGGTTTCATCACCTTTCTTTCCCCCACCCACTGACAAAGTTTGGCTGGGTCGGAGAAGCTTTTCCTGGAGATTCTTCTTGGAGCCCTTCGTCTAAAGTCCTCCAAATCTCTGTTCCCAGCTTGGAGAAGGGTGAGAGCTTGACCCACCCATTATCTCTTCTGCTAGATTAGCATGTGTATGAAGGTGGGCTGAGGTAAGTCTGGAAAGTAAGTGAACTGACTTTCCCCTTCCTGCCCACTATAAACTGTAGTATTTTCAAGGTAAAACATGTTCAGAGGCAGTTTCCCATTGCCCACCTCTGTGTGGTGACCCCAATATTCCTTGGTGGTCTCCCATCCAATTATTGACCAGGGCCACCCCTGCTAAGCTCCCAAGATCTAATGAGATATCCTGGGCTATGCAGGATGGGGTTGCATATGAAATAAAAATATTAAATATTCTCAAAGGCATTCAAATATACACCAGTAGTTTGTTGTGTCCTCTGAAATTTATTATATGCTGATCGCTTTCCCATTTCAAACTCTCTGTGCGTGCATATTTGTGTACACACACATGTGGCCCCCTTTTGCCCCCGAGTGCCCATAATGTTACACAGATGTTCTATAGGCATTTAATCTACTGTTCAAACCCTATTAAGATGAGACATAACAGTTTGATTTAGTGGTTTATTCCCTATCAAGTGTCAGGGAGGGGGGCCTGAGTGGAGGACCAAGGCTGCAGCGTTGTATTTAAGGCAGGAGGCTCCTGAGTCAGAAATGCTTGACAGTCCATTGTGTCCCTGTGGACAGAAGAGGCTGTGAATGAACAAGCCAGGCACATTTAAAGATTGGGGAGCGCTGCGCTGCTATCCTAAGAATCCTTGCTTGAAAATAAACTCCACTGAAATATGTTACTTTCGCGTAAATCTATTTAGGAATAAGATGAAAGGGGGAGAGAAACAGATGATCGTTGTATGTATGAGGGTTCCTATGGAAAAACCAGATATGATTCCAAACCAGAACCATAAAATAAAGTAAGGCATGGATTAGTGCTTTCTCTCACTCCCACGTTACATGACGGGAACTCCACAGGAGAGAAAACCACAAGCTCCAAAACCATTCAGTCTGAGATTTCTTAAGAGCCACACACAATGTGCTTTGGCAGAGATGTGTGGTTCTTCTAAAGGCTTGCAGTCATACGTTATGGAAAACGTAGACAAATCCAAATTTCTGGCTCAGAGACATTCCCTCCAGTCCCTGTCAGGTTAAAGGGAGGTTAAAACCAAGGCATCCATATAATCCAATAAGCATTCACATGATTAAAGGAATAGAGCTTGCAAGCCTTCCTTGCTGTCTTTCTTCCATTGGTGTCAGATGTTGTATCTTAGGGGGAGAGCAGGAAGCACAAGTTCCTCATCCTTCCTGTTTTCACACCTCCTTGGGAGGCAGGAAGCTCCAGAGCAGCATTTATACTTCCTTTTTCTTATGATGGAAAAATAATGAATATTTAGGATGATTTTGCAAGACTGCTTTGTTTACAAATATACGAGGGAAGATGAGGCAAGCAGACAGGCATTCAAGCAGTCTTGTAAGGGTCCATCAACACATTACGAATTCCTCATGTTCGTTAGGGAACAATATGAAGATTGTGTTATCACACACAATTTTTTTTTGCCTCCCCAATGTATATTGGCTTTTTTCTGTTTCCAGTTATATCATGCAGGGAGAAGCAGCTTTACCCTCCCTCCCCCATGGCATTTTAGTTTCTGCTAACCACTCCCTGAAGCTACTGTTGGCTCAGTTGTGAAATTTACGCACAGCCGTGTAAGTAACGTCATTTTTACAAGGAGACAATAGGGGCTCCATGGGGCAGTTTGGGGAAGTGAAAATAGCAGGGGGGAGGGATGTAGTTGCCTCGTCTCCTATGTGTTGTGGTCACACATGGAAAAGATCCAGTGTGCATCTGGGAGGCACAAAACTCCTATTGCAAGTGTGATACCAAGTCCCTACATTGTTTACCAACACATACAAGGACTTTGTAATGTGCAGATGGAGCCTTACCATCAGTCCCTCAATAGTTGCTTCTTACTAGCCAGCCATAAGACTCAGATGTTTCCCACAGTGTCAAGTTTCCCCTGGCCTGCTCTTCTATTCATCCACAGCTTTCCAGGAGCCTGAAGTTGGTTCCTTATTCGCACTTCCTTATTCATTCCTTATTCAAGTAGTCATTCAGAAACACTAAGGAGAGAGTTGGAAAGCTCCGAACCCCAAAATAAGAACTGGACCACCACATATCATATACCCCCACATTCACAGGACTCTCCCCTTTGAGGGGACACATTCTGTGTGCTGGTCCAAAGCGCGGTTCTGGTGCCAGCTACTCCAAAGTGCAGTGCCCCCAGGACAGTCACACAAGCAGACACTGGAGCCAGAATGTGTCCCCTCGAAGGGGAGAGTCCTGTGAATGTGGGGGTATATGATATGTGGTGGTCCAGTTCTTATTTTGGGGTTCGGAGCTTTCCAACTCTCTCCTTAGTGTTTCTGAATGACTACTTGAATAAGTAACGAATAAGGAATGAATAAGGAAGTGCGAATAAGGAACCAACTTCAGCCTCCTCAGCTTTCCCTCCTTTCTGCAGAGGATTTCTCCTTCCCAGGAACAAAAATGCAGTTTGCCCCCTCTCATGGAATAGCACAGGAATTCCCAGAAACAGGGAAGTCTGGGGCTGTGGAGCAACAGGGAACAAACTGTGTTTTTGTGCATGGGACTGCAAAAACATCTGCGGAAATGAGGGAAAGCAGCGGAAGAATACAAGGGTGGGTGTGGGGAAACTTGACACCGTGGAAAACATCTCACAGCCACAAAAGGATCCCCCCACCAGCCAGGTTTAAACTGCCCCACTGTTTCCATCAGCTCACAACTAGGGTCAAATTCCAGGGACTTCAACATTAGATGAGCACCTTTGGCTATCAAACAACACAAAGGTAGAGTGGATCTCCCCACTTCTGTTTTCTTCCACTGATCACCCAATCACCGATTTCTGTTGTTGGTACCCAAAAGTTATTTTTTTAAGGTGATGGTGGTGGGTATCTTAAACAAAGCCAGAATGCAGGGGACAGGGGAGCTACACCTGCTCTATCCTGTGGCCTGATCCAGTGCTTGAAATATATTCTTTTCTAACCAGGCTTCAAAATTCAAAGGGAGTATGGAAAGAAAAGACTGAAAGAAATGGACGCCGATGAAGAAAGGCAGGAGGGCAGGAGTTAGGTCCTCTCCCACCACTTTTATAACTGAATGGACCTCTTCTCCAGACCATTTGAGGGCCCCACTCACTTGCCAGTTCATGCCTGCCTGCGCCAGTTCTGCAAGTGAGAGTCTGAGTTGCCTAGGTCCATTTCTCATGACTTTCATCCCATTTGGAAATCATTCTGATCCCTGAGCAGCCACACATTTGGGAAAGCTGGGAAAAGGTCATTCCTCTCTAGGTCAAACAAACTCATTTGTTATGAGGGCTGCATCTGACACAAATGTATGCCTTAAAATATAATGCCAGGTACCAGAGATATACATTTTATAAAGGATGCAGGCAAACCCAATTAACAATATTATTTTTTTACACAAAGTACAAACATGCTTAAAACATTAACACTCTTACAGTATTTCCTTCATTTAACAGTCTTTAATAACTGACACCTCTTGCTTTGAATTAGTGCATCAAAATCTGGAGCCAACGTCGGTGCTGTAGCAATCTTGAGTATGCTGTTTAGGTGTGTATCCATAAGCTGAGAATATACTTTTGATATACTGACATTTATTACAGAAAAGTGCTGTTCAAAGGTGTATGTTGTCCCAAACATAGACAGAATTTTAGAAGCAAAAGCCTTAAGCTGGGGAAAATTCAGACCAGGGCAACTCCAAAACGTACATATATAATATAAACTTTCCAAGGGACTGGAGCCACCATCCTCAATCCTTGCTAACTCCACCACAAAAATAATGAACCCTCCACAGATTCACCAGCCACCTGTCAATGACCAGAACTCCTAAATCAGCCCTTTTCTCCCACCACCTCGGTGTGATTTGTCCACACCCACTCTCCTCCAAATCTCAAGAAAGCTTAAACTGCCTTTCTTTAAACTCCAATGGGCCTTACAATTCCTACCAGCGACTTTGAAAATCCTAATTGTGGCTGGCTTCAGAAACACGATTTTGTACCATTGGCCTCACTGTTTTCTTCTACTTCACCAGCACAATGTATCTGATATGCTCCCCATATTCATCTCTTTTCAAAAGGAGGAGGAGGATGTCTGCAGTATTCCTTGCTCCTCTAGTGCAGGAACAGTTGTGAAACGAGCCCTTCTTCTGACCTTTGCTCACTCCCAGGCCTTTTTTGTGTGCCTGCCAAGCATTTATGCTCTACTCCTGTGGTGTGTCTGATTGAGGGAAACACAGCTGGAGGCTGGAATCTCTGCTGCTTGCAACTGGGATTCGCCTTGTCCCCTGGTGCCATCATTGTCTCAAGGTGTTTGAGTGCAAAGTTGGTTTATAATAGTGAGCTACCAGAGATATTGAATGAAAACCCTTTTTCTGTTTGCCAGCCCTGCATGGAGCAGGAAACCTTCAGGTGTCTGTGCTTATCTTCTGACTGAAATTTATTCATTTCACACCAATCCCAGATTCCTTCTTGTAGTCAGAAGAAAAACGCCAAGAATAAAGACACAGTCGCCTGTTTTCTCAGCCATTCACTGAGCTCCTCATGTCTTTAGTAAGTGGTTTCATTTCCCACTCTTTTTTGTAGGCAGCAGACAAAGACATTGTCCCTTTAAATCTGGAGGGAAAAGAAAAGAAAATGATGATCTTTCACAATTTCTGCCACTGAGAGGCAAAAGAACATTTCCCAATTATATAGCAAGATTTGTCTAAATGGCACTAAAATATTTCTGCAAACATCCAGTTCTAAGACACATGTGAATTTGCTTCCACTGTTTTTTTCCCCTTGCCTCCCACAAGCACTCCTGCAATAGAGATTTACAAGTGTGTGTGTGAGGGGGTAGGGTTTTTGTTGTGTTACTTACTTTTATGATCAGAAAATGTGCAGCTTACAGTTGCTTTCACATTAGTAAACACATCATGGGCCTATTGTAGACAATGGAAAGATTTCAACAGACTGCAATGGATACAGGGAAAGAATTTTGGCTTGGCCAAACAAAGAACTAATATGATGTTACTCATGCACTGAATCTCAATAAAGAAATGCAGGCTGGATTTTGAGCTGTAAAAGAAAAGTAGAAGACTGAAGAAAACAAATGAAAATGTTTGGAGCATGCAATTTAAAAGACAGAACCACTTAGACACACAATTAGAAACAAAGTTAGACAGACCCACTCAGATGAATGCAAACAACTGTCATCCTATATGATGAATTTATATAATGCCCTGATAGAACAGAGTTTCAGAAGTACATATGAGTCTCTACCCCCAAGGAGTTTATATTTTCTCTGGTCCCTTCCCAGAACAATGCAAAACATCTTCTTCTTTTTTAATCCCCGGAGGGATATTTTTTTATTTTGCAAATACTACAAAAACTACAAAGAAATATTAGGGAAGGGACTACAACTAAGGATAAAGGAAAGCAAACCACACTAAACTAAAACCCCAAGAGGAGGAGATCTTTTCACTGTTAGTAAAAATGTTAGTACAGTTAGTTTTAATATCACAATATACTTGTAGAGTTCTTGCTTATAACAATTTATTAATTATATGTTATTTTGTTAGTTGTTATGAGAGAAGTCTCTTATCAAATCTTCTTATTCATCGCTTCAAAAGGCCATTTTCCAAGTCCTTCTGCCTTTACTTCGGCTTTCTGTCTCTAAAATCGTATACCACTCTGGCAGGTCCAGCACCCTTTTCTGCCGCAGAATCCTCATCCGTTCCCGAGGTAGCAGAGTCACTAGACTTCGTTTCTTCCTCTTTGGACTCTTCGTCTGTCCCCAGCTAACGTCTCAAAAATTCTTTAGCTTTAAAAGTGAAGTCTATCTTCTCCCTTCTATCGTTGATCTTAAAGATGACACCCTCCGGAACTGCCCACCTGTACAATATCCCATTAGTTTGAAGAAAAGAAAAGTCCTTATAATTTTTCCTCTTTTGTCTAATTTCAAATGGAATGTCCTTTAAGGTTTTGATGGTTACATTTCCCATTTTCAGTGGAGTTGCTGAAGTTGCTTTTAAAATGGCATCTCTGGTTTGTCTTCTTAAAAACCTAACCACCATTTCTCCAGGTAGGTTATTTTTTTTTAATGTAATTGGAGTATGCCCTATAGACTGACTCCATTTCGTTTACCAGTTTACCTGATCTGAAGTCTCTTTTTCTTGGACCGAAGTTCCCTTGATCTGTATAGGAGAATGTACTCAGGGTCCACTGACCACTTTTTTTTTTTACCACAGGGTTTCTGGTGATTCCTACCTATGTTACTTCTGGTGTTTGTTTGTTTTTTTTTTTACCAGAAGTGATGTGGCACCGCAGCTGGTGTCACAGACACCCCCCCCCCATATCCTGCTCACAGCCCTCCCACGTGGCAACCCGTTACCCTAGCATAAGCTTTTGTCCAGATCACTTCATCAGATGATCCGTAGCTGTCCATTTGAAACCACTAAATTCATACTTTGTGTTCAAGCAACAGAAAATGAGGGTGAGTGCGTGAAGATACAATGAGAGGTCAGTGTGAAACAAGAACCAAAGAGTAAACTTGTTTCACACAGTCTTCTTGTAACCTCTACCTCCCTTACTCCCTTTCTGTAAATTTAGCTGCTTTGGATGGGCCTGCTATGCATCTAACAAAGTGAGCTCTAACTCAAGAGAGCTTATGCTGGAATAAATTTGTTACACTTCAAAGTGCTAAAGGACTCCTGTGTGGTTTAATTGATCCCTGGTTTCAAATTCTGAGGTACTTTAACTCTTTAATTATGAAGGGTTGCAGACCCCTGCTATACAATGTAATGGTGGCCGGATTAATGGAAAGTAAAAATAAACCAATAAAGTATCTATTTTTATTTATTTTTGTTCATTTCAGATGGTAGGTAAACTCATTCAAGGTATCACATTTTGACCTACAGTGAATAAGGGGGCGGGAGGGGGAAATAGGTTGCCTCATACACACAAAGAACCTGGGCAGGTCCTGATGAGATTTCTTGCTATGCTCTGTTTTGACCGTTTCGCTCATCTGAGCAAAGCCATCTGAAAATGCCATTCTGCAAACAGGCAAGATCAGTAATGGTTAGGTTTGCCAGCCTCCAGGTGGGGCCTGGAGAATTCATAAGAACATGTTGGATCAGGCCACTGGCCCATCCAGTCCGTGTCACACAACGGCCAAAACCCAGGTGCCATCAGGAGGTCCACCTGCAAGGTCAGAACTCCAGAAGCCCTCCCACTTTTGCCTCCCCAAGCACCAAGAAGAGTATCACTGCTCCAGACAAAGTGTTCCATCTATACCTTGTGGTTAATAGCCACAGATAAGACCTCTGCTTCATATGTTTATCCAATCCCCACTTGAAGCTGTCTATGCTATCCTGTGGCAGTGAATTCCACGTCTGAAAACTTTTCTGCTGACAGACTCGACCTGAACAAGTCACCCACTTTCCAGTGTTTTAGCCAAAGATTCCATCTGAGTACTATATTTGCTGCCTGTGCTCTGGCACAAAACTGCATCACATCCCGAGACGCATCAGAAGCAAACTCTGTGGCCCTTTTAATTTTAAGTAGGGACCTCTTAAGGGTCATCAGATCCATAACCAGGTCCTGCCAAAGACTGGTGGCCCAAACATAGGGTTTTCAAGTCAAGAGACGTTCAGAGGTGGTTTGCCAACTCCTGCCTCCGCATCTCAGCCCTGGTATTCCTTGGAGCTCTCCCATCCAAGTACTAGCCAGGGCTGAACCTGCTAAGGTTCTGAAATCTGAAGAGATCAGGCCTACAAGACATTTTTTTATAAATGGAGTTTTCACAAAACTGAAGACGAGTCACCACCAATTTTGTTTTGTGCTTAAATGTAATAGATAAAAGCGTAACATTATTCCTCTAATCTTATTTTGCTTTTATTTGCAGTCTGACGTGAAAGTCTGGGTTTTAAAAAATGCAAGAAAGTTTTAGGTGTTCCTACAGCTGCATAGGATAGAGCTAAAATAGTTTGATGATACAGAATATAGAATTATTACCTGTGGAATCCTAAACAGAGTTACACCATACGCTTCGAATTGCACTGTCAATATCAGCACCGCTGTATAGCAAGAAAGATCCATGTATGTTCAGTGTAACCCCCAGAAACCTTGCTATATAGATCCCTCTCCTAAATTAACGTTTCCAGATGGAGAGTTGAGGTGGGGGGATTCAAGTCAATACATGACAGCACCCTTGTGGCTTAGCAAACAATTGTGACATTGCTTCAAAAGGTGTTCTAGTTTTCAAGCTAAACACATCATAAACCCAGCAACTTTACCCTTTACTAACTGCCTATGCTCTGTGACCTTTTGTTCCCTAGACCCCAAATTATAAACTTTCTAATAAAAATAATATTTTAAAGTGAAAATGACATGGGTTACATAAGCACACAGATATTTCCAGTATTAACATAACATAAGAACATAAGAGAAGCCAATGTTGGATCAGGCCAATGGCCCATCCAGTCCAACGCTCTGTCACACAGCGGCCAAAAATACCAGATGCCATCAGGAGGTCCAGCAGTGCAGCCAGGAAACTAGAAATACTAAATGTGGATCTGTAACAGACTGCCTAACAGAGTCTGAGAACCTTTGAGTGACAGGCTGTTCCAATGGAATTCCGTTGAGAGAGTCAGTTAAGGAATGACAGTTGGCAACTGACAGTTAAAGAGACAGTTAAGCACTGACTGTAGGCTGAGAAGGAGGATCCTTATTCAAGCCAAAAAAGACCCAGCAACTTTACCACTGCAGGTAAAATGGAATCATAATGGCTAGGAATATTATGAGCCTTCTCTCTTCTGATACGGGCCAGACTGACTCACTGAGGAAGGAGCTTTAAACTCAACTCAACTAACAGCTTGACGAACCCTTACTTTATAATATATCCTAAAGGGGAAATTCTAATATGCAATTTCTCCCTGGTTGGGCACATCACATACCTGCAGAGAAATTAGCAGTTTCCTCAGTCAAGCTCTGGGCCTTCTTTCTCATGCTGCAGGCCAGACTGACTGAGGGGGTGGGGCTGTTGCAATTGGTTTTA
>NW_015166483.1:177199-204307 GCF_001447785.1 Gekko japonicus | reverse complement strand
ACCTGACCTTTTCTCCTCCAAGTTAAATAAAACATTTTATTTTGAACTTTCAAAAGCCTCTTGTGTGCCCTTTCCAAAGCAGAATATAAGTTGATTTTGTCTCTTCCCTCAATTCCCTGGGCTGGGCCAAAAAAATAGATCAAGGAGTTGCTCAGGAAGAAAGAAGTCAGAAGGGAAAATCCTGCATGTGAGGGAGCGAAGAGGGTGAGATCATCATAGGATCTTAATATTAATGTCTGTATAGGTTTGCCAACCTCCAGGAGAAGCCTGGAGATTTCCTGGTATTCCAGTTGCTCTCTGGACTACAAAGATCAGTTCCCTTGGAGAAAATGGCTCCTTTGAAGAGTGGACTCTGTGGCATTGGCCTGCTGAAGTTCCTCCTCTCCCCAAACCCCATTCTCCCAAGCTCCACACCCCCAAAACTCCAGGTATTTCCCAACCCAGAGCTGGCAACCTTAGGACTCACTGAACTAGCTGGATATATTTTTGATGCAAATGAGGGATGCCATGACGTACCATCTGAAGTCATTAGTTGGTGTCCCCAATTCTTCATCTGTACGAGACCTTGAGTGCTTGAAGAAAAAATGTCTATGCTTGAATTGTTTTAACTGCCCCCAGCTCTTTTACCCTGTAACTAGCACTATAGCAGAAGCCTGAAGAATGTTGTCCTAAATGGCAGATGCCAAACTCATGAAAGTCTGACATTAACATTCTTCACAGCTTGGATGCTAAACTTCCCAGTATTATGCCTGCCAATTCTTCAGGATTCCTTCAAGGCATGCATTGTGTTATCTACTTAACTGTGCTAAAAATAACAGCATTACTTTTTTTTCAGTGGAGCGTCTTTTTTGTAAAGACATTTTGGCAATCTGGAAACTGCTGCAGTCTCTCTCTCTCTTTTTTAGTGTTCATTATATTATGTACAACTTGACAAATGGCTACTTCACACATGAAATTTCTTTCATGGAGATTATTGTTTTGTATAAAAGATTCATTGCCTGGTGGGAAGCTAGCACATGAATATGCAGTTCAGACAGCTGCCGTGCTTAATTTAGCTGTCATGTTTGTATCCATCATTCTGTCATGGACCAAGTCTCAGCTCCTTGTCTATCAGAGAGTGTATGTGAAGACTTGGAGGCCAAATAAGCTTGAGACCAGGAACCAGACCAAGAGGAAATAGCCAGTCCTCTGGAGATCTTCCTGAAGACAGGAAGACATCCCTTCCACCTGCTCCTGGGAAAGTAGCTCTTCCCTAGACTGTGATGAAGCACCTACTGAACCATCTGCTGTTCTCTGAATTGATTCCTGTGTCAGGGCTGTCATGTGAACAACATCTCCTATACATAAGAACTAGAATATGGATTCCAAGGTAAGGATCATTAGAAATGATCTGTAAACACATTTCCCAGTTTAGCAGAATAAATCTTCCAGCGATAAAAAGATGAAAGGGAGATACATACCTAACAAACAAGTAAATTTATTACTTTATTCAAATATACAACAGAAAAAGTGGGCATAAAAATGGCAATGATAAAAGACAGCAACAATACAGTAGCAATTTGTGTGTGCCACTCCAGTGAAACCATTCACTTACAATCCGAGGTGTCAGCCTGAGCTGGTATCCTGGTGGGAGAATTCGCGGGAAAGCGATAAGCTGTTTGACATCGAGTTTTGGGTGAAACTTAGATGGTTGCACCACTATGATGATGTCACTTCCAGTTTTGCACTGGAAGTGATGTCATACATTGGTGTGATGCTGAGTACCCCCCCCCCCGTTGTCCCTCCGTGTTCCTCTGCCACCATGTAAAGTGGCAGTAGGAACAGGACCAATAGAGGAGATCTGCCATTATAGTGGGAGACCTGGTCTCCCTACTTACAATCCTAGTGTTCAGTTAACTGCCTTATCAAAGTTACTTTTAGCCCAAATTATGTTCCTTCCACATAGCTAAGGAAAAAAGGGGCAGAAAACGTGAAGAATAAATGGGGAGGAAGGAAGAAGTCCCTAGTCTGGTGGGGATGCTTTGGGAAGGATGGCTGGTCCATCCTGTCGGACAGACTGAGAATGGGTGGTGGTGGTGGTGGTGGAGGAGGAGGAGAAGCTAATAATCAGGAACAGATAGGAAGATGTGAAGAGATAAATCCAGGAAGGGAAGCAGAACAAGACAAGGCAAAAGCATATGCCTATCTTGAAGAAAAGATTCAGTGATTTTGTGCTCATTGTGGTGGAAGAAGGTCTAAGAGCAGAATCAACTACAAAGATGAAAGGGCTTGGTATGCCCTCTTTGTGCACTTGTATTTAGCTGGGCAGAAATGAGGAAACCCTATTATTATTATTATTATTATTATTATTATTATTATTATCATCATTATTATTATTATTAATTAATTAATTATAATACATTCAGCTTATACCCTGCTTGAACCCCCCCAAGGGGTCTCTGAGCGGCTTACATATTTCATTATCCCTATCTATGGGCACACACATATATGGTACACAAGAAGAGCCCTGCGGGATTAGACCAGTGGCCCATCTAGTCTAGCATCCCATCTCAGACAGTGGCCAACCAGTTCCTCTGGAGGGCCAACAACAGGGCATAGAGGCTGAGACCCTCCCCTGTTGTTGCCTTCTAGCTCTGGGATGCAGAGGTTTAGTACCTCTAAATGTGAAGGTTCCCCTCAGTCACCATGGCTAGAAGCCACCGATAGACCTATCCTTGACAAATCTGTCTAATCCCGTTTATTCCTGCGGCTATCAGTACATCCTCTGGCATAAGAACATATTATTGGCTGAATTTGGGGTAGAACTAGGATCCTCAATGGCATTGGGCCAAAATTCAGGATCTAGCTACCCACTAATGAATTCTGGGTTGCACTATGATTGGTATAACTTTAGCATCTGAGACCCCATTGGTGCAAAGGTCAATACTTGAACTGTCATTGGGCAGTTCAAATTCTGTATTGTAAGGGGGATGCCCATGAATAGTGCATAAATGGGATAATGGGAAAAGGAGATGTATTCATTCGTTGATGATTGAATCAAATATGTGGGGGTGTGACACAGCTGATGTATTGACATATGTATTAATAGCCTTTCTTGGACCCATGATTGAGTTTCCAGAGAGGTCTATATTGTGAGGGAGATTCTGAAAGGAAAGCTTGTTGTCCTGCAAACTTGGGTCAATACTTATGGCAAGAGTGTGAGGAGTTTTGGAGAGACCACCAACAGAACCTTGATTAATCTGGTTTTAGGCCTGGCTGGGGGATTAAAACAGCCTTGGTCACCCAGGTGGATGACCTGTGCTAGGAAATGGACATGGACTCTGTTGATTCTCCTGGACCTCTCATATCCTTTTGATACTGTTGATCATGGTATCCTTCTGGACTGCCTTTCCAGGCTGGGATTGGAAGGTACCCTTTTGCTGTGGTTCCAGTCCTACCTGGAAGGTAGGTTTCAGAAGGTGGTACTGGGAGAGTGCTGCTCAGCACCTTGGGCTTTGGCCTGTGTGGTCCTGCATCTTGTCCTCTGTGCTCCTTAACACCTACATGAAACTGCTGGGTGAGGTCATCTGGAGATTTGAGCTGGGTTGTCATCAATACACAGATGACACGCAGCTTAATCTTACACTTCCAGCTGATCCCAGGGAGGCTGCAGAAACCCTGAACCAGTACCTGTTCACTTATGAGCCTAACCACCCACTGCAGTCATCTTCAGAGGTCCTGCTTCAAGTTCCCTACCTTCTGAGATTAGGTGGGTGGCAACCTGGAAGAGAGGCTTCTTGGTCATGGCAGCAAAACTCTGGAACTCTCACCCCAGGGATGCTAATCTGTCACTTTCTGTTGCCATCTTCCACCAGTAGATGAAGGGTTCCTCCCTCCAATTTGGTGTTGTCTCAATGATCCCTCCTTCCTGCCTAAAGTTTTAATTGTTGTTTTTATGTTTTTGAATGTATTTTAATTGTTTTATGATTTTATTGGTTGCAATGTTTTTAAGATGTGATTTTACTCGGTATGTTTTAATGTGTTTAACCCCTTTGGTGGCCCCTCTGCAGAGAGGCAGAGCAATTTTTATAAAATAAAGAGATTAATGTTCAGGCTACTTCTTGAAAGCACCTGGAGAAATGCATACCTTAAAAGAGAAAATCCAGTTTGATATAAAGAGAGCAAAGAATTCACCCACACTACTGAATACAGAATCTTTAGGGTACCTACCAGGAGACATGGTTCTTAGTGGCAGTGGGCAAGAGGACACAGTGGGGATGCAACATAACAGTGTTCCCCCCAGTAGTACACGGAATCCCAAGGAAAAGGAAGGTATGACATATCAGTCAGAATGCTTGCCCCCTCCACTAAATTCAGACCCTATAAAATCCAAGGAAGTGCAGTATAAAGCACTCAGGCTGAAGCCCTTTTAAGTTTTTGGTGGACAGATATACAGAGAATAAAAAAGTTCCAGTTTTTTTCACTCTGAGAAAAACCTCTTATATTCCCCCCTTTTTTCTAGATTGAAAAAAATCCACATTTTTTCCTAATGTTCTGACACTTTGATAATTCCAGTTGTCCTTCTGTGACCTTTTCCAGATCACCCTTATCCACATACATGTTAATACTCTTGAAGTTTAGAGAGGCAAGAGTTCTCTTTGCTGAAACCATAATGATTCCTTGCCAGTAGGGCTTTAATATCTCTAATAGTGATTTCTGCTAGATTACCGTACCTGGAACAGATATTAGGCTAATTGGCCTGTAATTTCCTGGATCCCTTTTTAAAAGCAGCAGAGAAACAGATTTTAGTGAAAAGTTGAATATTATTGTTGCATCATCAACATTTTCACACTGGAGTTCCTTAAGAACCCTTGGGCCATCAGGATCCAATGACTTATTCATGTTTATTCTCTCAATTAGCCCTAGAACATTATCTCTTGTCACCTCTATTTGGCTCAGTTCTTCAAACACAGTCACTGAAAACAGTGGTTCTAGGCTAGGTAACCACCCCTCATCTTTCATAGTGAAGACAGACTCAAAAATGCATTCAGCTAGAAAAGTGATTTCCATCAAACTGTCACACTGAAATGATTTCACTTAGAAAAGACGAGAAACAGGCCTGCCTTGGGGTGACAAATGAAAGCCATTGCCTATTGTGTAATGCTGCTTGCCCTCTTAGGGCAGCTAAATGCCTCCCTCTGTCCACTCAACCACCCAACAATTCCTTTGGGGGATGGAAATGTCTCCCTACATTTCATGTTTATTGCATAGGTAACTTTTTAGATGCTACAATATCCATTTTTTCCAACTTCACAGGCCTCACAATTTTAATAGCTTATAAAACTGGGACCTTTCTTGTAACTTGGCATAAATGATACCTTGGTTGAGTGGTCAGAACTCTGAGAATTGAAGCTACACTGGATAAAAAACAAAGATGTTTCAGCTAGAAATCTATTTTGTCTTTGATCATCTACAAAACTGGGATCTCAAATTTGCCAAAACTGAATCCCTTCAATGAAAGCTACAATCTCTGAAAGTTTCTTCCAAATTTCATTGAAAACAAAAAGTTACAACTCAAGTATAGTTTTAACTGAAAGCCATGAATATAACAAAGAAAATGAATGCAGGTAATAATGAATATGAGAACAAGCAAAGCTTTTGACATGAAAACAAAAGTAAAATTTTAAAAATGGCACATCCCTACCTTCAATGTAAATTAGGCTGAAAGATATTCACTTGCCCAGGGGGCTTCAATCCCCTTTTTCACTGACTGGGAATCTGAACCTTTGTTTTGCCACCATTCTTATCTTCTGCATCAAATGTGTAACCAGTAACCAAAAGTGGAATCATCTAGGGAAAGCCTTATTACCTGATTTAAATTACCTAGCCCTTCATTCTACATCTAAAACTGGTGACTGCCTTGTTCCACCCTCCTGGTTTTAAAATTATTACCTTTTAAAAAAAATCACCCTGAACTTTTAATAAATTGCCAGAGTAAAATTTCCATTCCTGTCTCTTCTAGTTAATGATCAGTTATCTACATAAAGGCCAATTTATTTATGTGACTTTGAAGGCTGGAAATGTTCAGGGTGATTTTTCTCTTTTTCAGTGGAACCAAGAATTAATTATTTAAAAGCTCATTGGCACAGTATTCAAAAACAGAAAACATACTATCAGTAAAGCTGATATGGGAAAACTTCCTTATTTATTTATTTATTTATTTCTGCTTGTATTCTGCCCTCCCCACAAGCAGGCTCAGAGCGGATGACAACAGTGAATCCACAATAGAAGTTAAAACATTTCACACTAGATATTTCACAATAAATAGTTAAAACAATTTAAAAACGAACTATAAACTAAAGACAGATAGCACTGCAGGTTAGCGTAATAATCTTGAAACTGGAGCCACTAGGCCATAGGCCAGACTGTGGGTTTTCACCTGATGGGCGATTCGAAGATGGAAGGTTCAGCAAGGGAGGCCAGTATATGGAATAATTGGATGCCCACCACCTCACCCAAAGGCCTGGCAGAACAGCTGTTTCACAGGCCCTGTGGAACTGTAATAGGTCCTGCAGGGCCCTAATCTCCAAGGGGAATATGTTCCAGGGCCCTGGCCCTGGTCAAGGCTAAGCAGATGTCCTTTGGGCCAGCGAAAACCAGCAAATGTTGGTCTGCTGAGCACAAGACCCTCTGGGCACATATGAGGAAAGGTGGTCCCTCACATATGTCAGTCTCTGGCCACACAGGACTTTGAAGGTCAGTACCAACACCTTGAAATGGATCTGGTACTCAGTCAGAAGCCAGTGCAATCTGCGTAGTACTGGCTGAATGTGTGCCCGCATAGGCGACACAGTTAGGCTTGCCAAGTCCCCCTGGGGGGCGGGGAAACCCCCGCCCCAGAGGCCCGTTCCCCGCTGCTGGCGGATCAGGCCCCGGGGGGAACCCCACCCTGACGTGCGCATCACCAGGAAGTGACGTTAGGACACCGGGCATGCTGGGGGCGGGGCCACGACCATCGGAGGGAAAACTCTATGGGTGCTCCAGTCGCCGCCCGGGAGTCCCCCGCTGCGGCTGAGAAACGACTTGGCAACCCTAGACACAGTCAGCAAATGGGTTGCCGCATTTTGCACTAGCTGGAGTTTCTGGATCAGCTTCAAGGGCAAATCTGCATAAATCGAGTTACAGTAATCAAGTCTGGAAGTGACCATTCCATGGGTCACTGTAGCCAAGTCCTGGGGGGATAGGGAACCAGTTGCTTGATCTGCTGAAAATGATAAAAGGCAGACCTGGCAGCAGTGGTGACCTGGGCCTCCACTGAAAGTGAGGCATCCAGGATCACTCCTAAGCCCCTCACCCTCTAAATCAGCCTAAACGATGCACCATCAAAGGCAGGGAGACTGATTCCTGACTTAACCCCCCCCTCCCCGGGCTTAGGTACAGAACCTCCGTCTTTGCTGGATTAAGTTTCAACTGTCTCTGTTGTAACCACCCAATCATGGCTCCTAATGCCCTGTCCAAGTTCTCTGGGGCGGAGCTTGGGCAGCCATCTAACAACAGATAGAGCTGGGTGTCATTGGCATATTGATGGCAGCCCAACTCAAACATCTGGACCAGCTGGGCGAAGGGGCGTATATAGATGTTAAATGACATTGGCAAGAGGATCACCCTTTATGGCACTCCACATTCCAGTGGATATCTCAGGAAGACCCTCTCACCACAGTGAAAAGAGGAAAACCATTGCAAGGTGATCCCTTGTACCCCTATGTTGGTGAGGCAGTGGGTCATACGATCATAATCAACCATGCTGAATGCTGACATTAGATCTAAAAGCAACAGCAGCACCAACCTGCCTTGATCCAGGTGTCTTCAGAGGTCATCCATAAGGGCAACTAGTGCCATCTCTGTTCCATGGCCAGGGTGGAAACTGGACTGGACTGGGTCAAGGATGGATGCTTCATCCAAGAAAGCCTGGAACTATTCAGCCACCGCTCTCTCAACCACCTTACCCAGAGACAGTAAATTAGAAACTGGGCAGTAGTTGGACAGGACCGCAGAGTCCAAAGAGCTGGCGAACTACTGCCTCCTTCAGTCCAACTGGGAATGTCCTGGAGGAAAGGGACAGGTTGACAATTTATCCCAGGGCGACCCAAACACCATCCCCACAGGCTTTAATCAGCCAGGATGAGCACAGGTCAAGGAGGCAAGTAGTCAGCCTCATAGAAGCCAGGATCTTGTTGACATCCTCCTGAGTTGGTTGAAATGATCCAATATTGGGCCTGAAGACAGACAAGAGGCTTCAATTTCCCTTACTGTATCAACTGTGGTCGGGAGGTCCTGACAGAGTGACAAGTCTTTATCTGTGAAATACTTCGCAAATGCCTCACAGCCCATAGCCAATTCCCTACCATTTTGCTTGCCTTGTGGCAATAGAGTTAAAGACTGAATAGTCCTAAAAAACAGGGCCAGGCATAAGTTCACAGACACCATGGGGGCTGTGTAGAACCCCTTCTTAGCCCACTTCACTGCCATCTCATAGACTCTCATTTATTTATTTATTTTTGCATTTATACCCTGCCTATCCCGTAAACGGGCTAAGGGTGGGTAACATCATGTTAATAAATACAATAACATTTAAAACAGATTATATACATATAAAATCAGTAATTGCGGCTTGCTGTTGGGAGATTCCGGCCCCTTGATGTATCTGGATATGGCTGGTGACAGCAACCTTGTGGAGGCCATGTGTGAATGCCCACTGCCTCAGCCAAAAGCCTGGCAGAACAACTCTGTCTTGCAGGCCCTGCAGAATTGGGTAAGATCTCACAGGGCCCTGATCTCAATAGGGAGCACGTTCCACCAGGTAGGGTCCAGGGCAGAGAAAGCCCTTTTCCTGGTTGAGGCTAGGCGGACATCCTTTTGGCCAGTGATCATCAGGAGATGTTGACTATCAGAGCATAGCACTTTTCAGGGTGTATATGGGAAGAGGCGGTCCCTTAGGTGTGTTGGTCCCAGGCCATATAAAGCTTTGAAGGTTATTACCAGCACCTTGAAGCGGATTCAGTACTCAAATGGTAACCCATGCAACTGACAAAGCACATGCCGAACAAGAGCCCACACAGGCGTCGACATCAGTAGGCGTGGTACTGCATTTTGCACCAGCTGTAATTTCCGGATCAGCTTCAGGGGTAAGCTTGCACACAGTGAGTTGCAGTAATTAAGCCTGGAAGTGACCATTGCATGGGTCACCATAGCTAGGTCCTGGGGAGAAAGATAGGGCTTCAGTAGTCTGATCTGCCTAAGATAGAAAAATGCAGATCTGGCGACTACAGCAAGCTGGGCCTCCATAGAGAAGGAGGCATCCAGCATTACTCCCAGGCTCCTCACTGACTGGGCCAGCACCAAAGGTGCCCCTTCTAATGTGGGAAGCCTCATGCCCACCTCCATACACCCCCGACCCAGGTACAGGACCTCTGTCTTCAATGGATTTAACTTCAATCAACTCTGCCGCAACCATCCAGCCACAGTAGTAGCATCTTCCTAAACCCTGCCCTCCATGCCTCTGCCTGCAGAGGTGAGGCAGGTGGCAGCTACAGACAGGGCATTTTCAATGGTGGCACCATGCCTTTGGAATGCCCTCCCCTTGAGGCTTGCCTGGCCATTACTTTACTGTCCATTAGGTGCCATGTGAAGACACTGCTTTTGACCCAGGCTTTCAGTTGAGGGGGGTCCATCTTTTAAAGCCGTTTTATGGTTTTCTAGCCTGAGGCCAGTTTAGAAATGTTGGTTTAGGATGCTGAGTGGTGGTATACATTGCTTTTATGTGTTGTTATATTATTTTAAAAAACAGTATATTGTTCTTTCTCTGTAAGTCATCTTAACCAGGCCTCTCAAGAGGTGCATTTTCTAAATAAATAAGTAGCACTCCCTAAGTGTTTGGAGAAATTTGCATGATTTATTTTAACAATCTTTACAACAACCTTATAAGAGAGCCTAGTATTAATGCTGCTATATCAGGAAGTTTGAAGCCAATGTGCTACAGTCATTACAAGGTTCAGCTGGGATTGGAAGACTTTGGTTCAAATCCCTGTTCATCCATTGGAGCATCCTGTGTGAGCCTGGGCCAGTCACACTTTCTCTTCCTAACCTACCTTAGAGGATAGTTATGAGGATAAATTGAGGTCTGGGTGGGAAAACCACCTGTACCATTTTGAGTTCCTTTGGGATAGGGTGGGATTAAAATATGCTAAATGGATAGTATGGTTTCAAGTGCTAGTTTAGGAAAGCATCCAGATACATGTTAACCTTGGTTAATGTCAGTGAGCCCTGACCTGGATAGCTCAGGCTAGCCCAATCTCATCAGATCTCGGAAGTTCCTCATCAAAGGCTCCTAAGTAAGCTCAGTAGTCACGGGATAAAAGGACAAGTCCTCTTGTGGATCAAAAACTGGTTAATTAATAGGAAATAGAGAGTGAGTATAAATGGGCAGTTTTCTCAGTGGAGGGTGGTAAGCAGTGGAGTACCACAGGGATCAGTACTCAGTCCAATGCTTTTTAACTTGTTTATTAATTATTTGGAGTTGGGAGTAAGCAGAGAAGTGGCTAAATTTGCAGATGACATGAAGTTGTTCAGAGTGGTGAGAACCAGGGAGGATTGTGAGACACTCTAAAGGGATCTGTCGAGGATGGGCAAATGGGTGTCAACATGGCAAATGGGGTTCAATGTGGCCAAGTGCAAAGTGATGCACATTGGAACCAAAAATCCTAACTATAAAGACACATTGATGGGGTCCAAACTGGCAGAGTCTGACCAAGAGTCGTAGTAGATAACTCACTGAAAATGTCAAGACGGTGTGTGGCTGCAATTAAAAAGGCCAACGCTATGCTGGGGATTATTAGGAAGGGAACTGAAATCAAATCAGACAGTATCATAATACCCCTGTATAAATCAATGGTGTGATGTCATTTGGATTACTGTGTACAGTTCTGATCACTGCACCTCAAAAAGGATATTATAGCACTGGAAAAAGTGCAGAAAAGGGCAACTCGAATGATAAAAGGGTTGGAACACTTTCCCTATGAAGACAGATTAAAGCACTTGGGGCTCTTTAGCCTGGAGAAATGATGGCTGAGGGGTGACATGATCGAGGTTTACAAGATTATGCATGGGATAGAGCAGGTAGAGAAAGAAGTACTTTTCTCCCTTTCTCACAATACAAGAACTCATGGGAACTTAATGAAATTGCTGAGCAGTTGGGTTAGAGCAGATAAAAGGAAGTACTTCTTCAATCAAAGAGTCATTAACACATGGAATTCACTGTCATAGGACATGGTATTTTTGGCCACTGTGTGACAGAGTGTTGGACTGGATGGGCCATTGGCCTGATCCAACATTGACATTTCTTATGTTCTTATGTTCACCGCGTCAAAAGCCTCAGCCAGATTTCCAGGGCTGGAGGATGGATGGCCATCCATTAACAGATAGAGCTGAGTGTCATCAGCATACTCTTGATAGCTCAGCCCATAACTCCAGACTAACTGGGTGAGGGGGCACATATAAATGTCGAATAATTATTTATTTAGTTATCATATTTATATCCTGCACTCCCTGCGAGCGGGCTCAGAGCAGCTTACATTACTTGGCACAATGTACCAAGTGCATATAAAACAATTAAAACCATTTAAAACTGTCAAACCAATTTACAATTAAAGTGCTCACAGTGTCATTAAGTCAAGATTGGTGAGAGGAGTGCCCCCTGCGGCACTCCACATTCTAGTGGATGCCAAGGGGAGAGCCTCTCAACTAGTGCCACCCTTTGCCCCCAACCATGGAGAAAGAAGGAAAACCATTTCAAGGCAGTCCCCTGGACTCCTACGTCGGTGAGGCGGTGGCCAAGATCATAGTCGACCGTGTCAATCGCTGCCATTAGGTCTAATAACAACAGCAGCCTTGATCCAGATGTCTACAGAGATAATCTGTAAGGGTGACCAGAGCCTTTTCCGTCCCATGGCCAGGGCAGAAGCCGGACTGGAAGGAATCATAAGTATTCTATAAGATGTTCTTGCAGCTTCATCACGAGTACGCCGTCACACTTACTCTAGCTGTCTCAGCTCCTGCTTCATCCTCTGCACCTCTGGGTTATACCATGGGGCTGCTTTGGTTCGAGGGTGGAGAGAGCACTGGGGGTGATTTCGTCAATGGCCTCAGAGAACTGGCCATGCCACTCCTCCACCAGCACATCACTAGGGGCATCGGATCCTGCAGCACATCCTGAAGCTGACTAGGGTCCATTTGGCTCCACAGACAAGTATAAACAGGGAGAATTCAGCATACTTAGCCGGACCTTCAGGGCAAAGTGATCTGATCATGGGACTGCATCTGCAGCCACCAGATCCCCATTTATCCCCATCCCCCAAATCAAGTCCAGCATGTGGCCTGCTTGATGTGTGGGAGTTGATACAAATTGGGAGAGTCTTTCATGCCAGAATGACCCATTCAGTGCCAGCACACAGCCAGCCTGGAACTTTTGTCGTTGATGATAGAACATTCACTGGCTCCACCAAAGTTTTTGTATTGGTTCAAACACTTAAGCAATGGAAGACCAATGTTCAATGCAGTGAAAGCATTGAACTTTGGTAGTCACATACTGGGTGCTGTAAAGGTTTGGTAGTCAGCTATTGGGTGCTGTAAAGACAAGGTATTCAGGAAGTTTTGCTTAATTATTGGTAACTCATTAGAACTGCTAATCTGCACATCAGATCCTGAACAATCAATGCTTTGTTTCTGAGTTTGTTGAACAAGTACATCTATATGGCTCAGAACACACCTCAGACATATAAATAAACCATGATTATTTTCAGTGCATAGTTTTATAGCAACTGAAAACAGTTATCTTCTGAAGTCACCGTACATGAATCACAACCGAACCTTCAATCACCACTGTACAAATCAGATAATGTAACAGGTCTGTCTGCTGCCTTTGATTGCACTAAATACCAAAGACAAGCTTGCCAGTTATTCCTCAGGTACTAAATATAGGAACAGGACCAAAACAGATGTGTTGGAGATCACAGATCACCATCAGTCTGTTAAAAGTAAATTGAATGAACACATGCAGCTGCAATTTAGATATCAGAGCTGTGCAGGAAGGAAAAAAAGTATATAACCCTTTAAAATCACCCAATTTGCTAACTGAAACCAAACAGTATAAATTTTAGATGAAAAATGGTTTTAAAGGATGTGTCTTTTTCATTACAACTGTTAACAATATCATAGGGTGCCACCTTTCAATTAGCAAAACTGAGTGATCTTCAGTGGGTTAAATCCCCTCTTTCCTTACTAAACAGCCCTGACTCAAAGTGTTACTGCAGAGAAATGAAACATGGGTGAAGGTTTAAACCTCTCCCTTCTTTTCTTGCACGGCCCTTATGTGAATCCCAGTGGTACAAATATGCAATTTACCTTAAACAGACAGATTTTGTTGATTCAGTATATTTATAACCTTCCTTTCATGCTGAGACTCAAGGCAGATTGATTGTTTGTGTGTGTTAAGTGCTGTCAAATCACTTCCAACGTATGGCAACCATATGAATTAATGCCCCTTTAAATTAATACCCTACAAAATCTCCTATCATTAACAGCCTTGCTCAGGTCTTGCAAACTAACCTAAGAAAAATCAAACTAAACATTGGAAAGGGAAACTAAACACCAAAACCACAGATTGTATAGTTTCTAGGGGTGTGCATAACAAAATTCCTCAACCGAAAATATGCATTGAAATAACTGGTTTGGGACATTACCTTTTTTGGAAAGATAACACAAATCTGAGATACTTAGGTATGAAAACGCCCTCCTCAAACAATCCATGGTGTCCCCCTGCCCATCTTTGGGTGCAGCAAGTGTGTGCTCATTTTTTTCCTTGATGCTACTTATTTCCCGAGCAATGGCATTTCTCCCTTCCAATCACATCCTTGCAAAGGAGGAATACAGAGAGCATCTAATGACCTTTGGAGATAAGTCATACAGAGATGCAGTTCTCTCCCACCGCCCCCTTTGTGAGCCCATGTTGTTCTTTGCAGGCCTGATGGCTACGAAAATAGAGAGCTAGGGTTACCTTGTTAAGGCACTTGTAGAATTCACCCCCTTAGCTTAATTTGCTTGAAAGTTGGAGCTTTTTTATGGGATGAGTAGCACTCACACTGCTACAATGCTGGTGTCCTTTGTTTGAAAAACAGCCACTATAGCACCCCATTGTCCCGCATAGGAAATAATGGCAGATTGAGGGAAAGGGATGGGGAAGTGGGCAAAGGAAGCCACTTTCACTTTGTGAAAGGAAACAAATGGACCACAGTGAGGAAGAATAGCAAATATAGGGTGTGAAATGACACTATTGCTTTCTAAATTTCCCCACTCCCATTAGTCATCTGTGCAACTGGGGAAACTTACAATTTAGTGATTGCATATTTAAAAATTATAATTGAGTAGATATTACTAGAGGAGAGAGAGGGAGTAAACATGTGATTGAGCAGTGATCTACACAACCTCCATAATGTCATCTTTAGATATCTGAAAATATTCTTTCATTCTTTTACATTTTTGACTGATTACAAAATTAGATAAACGTAATTTATCTCAAGAAGAATGTGTCTGTGTAAAAAAGGATTCTTACTATTGTTCAGCCAATATAAGGAAACTACCAAGAGCCTCTGAAGTTATCCTGCTTGTCACAAAGTCTCTTTGTGCCAATGTCCTGCCTACACAACCTCCTGTATATATACATACTGTCTGGCAAAATCCACAATACTCGTCAAAATGCATTATTGTTAGAAGCACTACAGTCAAGGATCCAAGCTGTAGTTGAGTTCTCTGGAAGAAGAGATGAATTTAGTTTTAGAATTAATCAATGATTTACACCTCCTTCTGTGAGTGGGGTCAGGGAGGGAGCTTCTGGATCCCTTTTGACAAAGCCACTGGTATTGGTTACACCCTGCTAAAGTGCTAGAGTGCTGATCAATATAGACGTGCATAGATGGCATGACTGACTGCAAAGTGCCTTAAAGGAGAAAGGCCCTGTTCTTCCCCACCCCCTTGAGTAAAGTAACTGGAAGAAGGCATTGCCCAATTAGATCATGATTATGTACTATTGTAATTTGGAGCAGCCACAAAGTGGGCATGCTGTCCCTGCTTCTACTAATGCTTCTCCCTTGCTACACTTTCACACTTCATTATAACTCTTATTTTAAAATCTGGTTTGCCCATGTGTTTGAGTGGCGTGGAAAATTAAACTCAAGCCCCAAAGGAAAGCTATTATGGTGCCTTTGGCTGTGGCTACCCAGTTATTAGAGTTTAGTAATAGTAACTGCATGCACCGCTCTGTTACAAGATATCAAAAAACACAAGAAGCATCATGAATATGTATAAACAAAATTGCTAATTGGAGCCTGAGCCATTCTGTCAGCACATCAATGAGTAAGCACAGATAGGTACTGCTAATCCCACTCAGTCACTTTAGTTAGCTATCTATGTATGAACTCTGTTGTTCAAGGGTAAAAATAATGGCCACCAAGGCAAGAGGGGCTGGCATGAAACTAATCTTTGGGTCTCTGAGAGATTTCTCCATTAGCTATAACCCCAGGACCCTGACATGCCAGAACAGGGAAGGGGCTGCGGCTCACTGGCAGAGTATCTGTTTCGCACGCAGAAGGTCCCAGATTCAATCCCCTGTATTTCCAGTTAAAAGGATCAGGTAGAAGGTGTAAAGACCTCAGCCTGAGACCCCAGAGAGCCGCTGCCAGTCTGAGTAGACAATACTGACTTTGATGGACCAAGGCTCTGATTCAGTATAAGGCAGTTTCATATGTTCTCACATAGTCTCAGCCCCTGGTTCTTGAGACAGTGTATTTGCTGTAGTAGATTGTACGTTGCCCTTCTTATAAGGGTCCTTTTAGATAAAACTGGGAAGACTGCATTACTACTTTGATTCAAAAATGTCTGTCACAATGACTGATACATTGTCCCTTTAAATTAACAATGGAGTGGTTTTCCTACTACACCCCCCCAAGAGGTGTGGGCTATTGTTTAGATAAATACATATGTATATATTGCTCATGAGCTTGGCTTGGAGGAGCCACTTGGGTGTTTCCATGGATGGAACAATTTCCACCTGTGCAGTGTGACTTTTTCCCCTTCTACCTCCTACTGCAGCCCAAAATGTCCCCAGAAATGGGGCTTCTGGGGTGCAGGAACCCCATTTCAAGAGTTCTTTCGGGCTGCAGGAGGAGGGTGAGGAGAGAAAGTCACACTCCATGAGCAGAAACAGTGCAATTTGTGGAAACACTGAAGTGTATTCAAGCCAATGTTATTTCCATGATATAATGTTTTTATATATATCTTTTAAACTATGCCATTTGTTTTATTTTGTAAAAAAAATCAGAATGAGAAGAAAGGCAGTGTAAATTACTGCCAAAAAAGGAGAACACGGTTTAGAGAAAGTACATTCCAAAAGATGGCCTTCTAGTAAAGACACACAACACAAATGCTTGCCTTGAAACCATGTCTCAGGTCATTTTTCACAAAAGGGGCTTAACATCTATTATTTCATTATCTGAAGTGCTGGGCAATAGCCCACAACCTGTCAACACCACAGACTTATTACATTTTCTTCTTTTGAAAAAATAACTCTGAAGTGTAATAAGCTTTAATGAGTTCCTGCCCACAGATGTGAAGGATTCCAAACACCCACAGAACAGAGAAAGAAAGAAATTCTGGAATAGCTTGGCTAAAAAATGGCAGGGGCTATTTTCTTGTTTGATAGCCAAGGGACCTGAGCACATTCCAGAGGTCTGGCGAAAGGCATGGTTATGGATTGCCTTTGGTCGGAAGGCCTGGACATTAAGTCTGAGTTTTGTCAGTATGGTTTGCATAATGTCTTTTCCAGTTTTTAGTGGGCTGATTCCTGGTTTCTGCAGAGCCTCGAGACTACATATTTTACTGTGAAAACTTTGGCTCATGTAACTTGCAAAACCTTATTTCCTGCCACAATCCTGTATTTTAGCAGATGGAGGGGGGTTCTTTTTTTTAACTCTTTTTTCATTTTTCCATATCTTTTTAGGCAGGCACCTTAACCCCCTCCAGGAACAGTGGAATGTTCATTTACGGGAAAACCTTGTGAATCTGAAGTAGTCCATAAATCCTTTTAAAATAATATGAAAGCTGGTTAAACAATAACATTGAGGGACGTGACACTTTTTTTCCTGTTCAGATGGGGAATGCACTCTTGGATTCTTAATACGCTTAGATTAGAACAAATGAAAATACTTAAAACAAAGATTCTTCTTTGGTTGCGATACTGGAGGCCCAGGCCCCAGCTGGTATAGATCAAATAATTCAGCTAGGCCTGAGCCTCATTTAAGAAATGGCAAAAGCAGCACTTTAAAAGTTCATGTGAATCAAAGCTAGAGAGAATGAAATAGAGAGGGACATTCTCCACGGACAATTTTCCTTCTATCCACAGATTTCCTCAACAGCCTTGGCCCTGGTGTAAAAGCCTGGTGTATAGTCCTTTCTAATACAGCAGTTACACTAAACAAAGTCCACAAAGGATAACATGGAGATGGGAATTTAGGGCTGCCACTGCCAGCTACTGACTCAAAAGCAGTACCTGCTCCCTTAACTGCTTCTGGGGAATGATACATTATTCAGGAATGGTAATCCCTGCTCTACTGCACCAGTAGTTTATTTTCTCCTCCTCTCTGGCTATGAAGCAAAACTGGAATCCTGCTGCCTACTGTTAGGAGGGGGAGAGACAGGAAAAAATGAACTGCTAATAAAAATCTGATTTTTTTTAAAAAAAAACCCTATTTCTGAACAATACCATGTCATATTGTAATACCAGATGCTGAGGAAGAATGACATGGAAGACTCATTGTATTAATAGTCTGCTTATGAGCACACAAAAACCTCTGACTGGTCTGGGTGCTGCTTGAAACAAAATACTGGACTCGATGGCCCCTGGCCTGATCCAGCAAAATGATTTGTAAGGTCTTATGCTGCCCAGGAGCTGTTAAAATAACTTGTGTCTTGGTCAGCAGCTGGCAGCTTGGTAAGAACAACAAAACCCAGGAGTTCCTCTTATTTCCGCAAAAACATTGTGACAATCTAGAACAAGCTAATTCTGTCTGCAGAATGAAGATGTTTAGACTTTGTGCAGAGCATGGTCTCAGTCTTGTCATTGCCCTTCTCTTACTCATTCCTCCAAAACAAAATCTGTCAGGGTTGACAACTCTGATCTGGGAAATTTTTGAAGATCTGGGGGTGGAACGTGAGGAGGGTGAGGTTTGGGGAGGGGAGGGACCTCAGTGAAGTATAACGCCCTGGTGTCCGCCTACCCAAGCTGCCAATTGTATGCAGGGAAATTTATCGCTGTAGTCTGAAGATCAGTTGTAATTACAGAAGATCTCCAGGCCCCACCTGGAGGTTGGCAAAGCTACATTTAGTAGTGCTCCAAATACTCCTCTAGCATTTGACTCCACAAATGGAGACCAAATTCTTTGAACTGTGTCCTCTGTACATGGAAACAATCCAGGTCAGGCATATGTTTTGCAGAGTAGCAGGGGGATATGCCTCCGTTTGCCAGCCTGCTGGTGATTTAAGAACTGTCAGTCAGCACTCGAACAGCAACTGGGATCAGTGTTGCAAATGGCAGGCAGCGGTGTAGGGGGAAGAGGGGATATATAATTAATGTTTGTAATTAGGTGTAATTGATTAATTATAATTAATAAACTGCTTTGAGCAACATGGAGTAGTGATATAGTGCTATTTTATTTATTTTAGAAAAATGCCTAACCCATTTCCTGTGTAACAGCGCACAAGATAGCTAACAATGTTTAAAAGAATCAAGATTGTAAAACCACAATAAAACAACCGCATGTTCTGACGTACACAGTTTGTGATGGGTGCTTATATGGACATGAAAAAAACCCCAGATTAGACAAGGAAATTCCAGTGAGATTGGTTAAGCTTTATGCAGTACAAAGATTGCAGTAAATGTTGAATTGCCTCAGGGCCAGATTTTCAGCTGGAATCAACAACCAATATTCTGTTAACTGAAACCAAGCTATGCTGATTTACATCGATTGATACAATTATTTCATGGATGGTTCCAGTTCTCATTTCTCAATAAGAGTAAAGAGAGATGTTACCATGAAACATCTTTTCTACTTTTATTTATTGTGTAATTCACAAATAAACCATGGTGTCTACAAGGGGAATGATGGAAATAAGGCATAACTTTCTTTGTAGTCATTCACATGACAGGAATACTTACAACGAACCATTGTTTGTTTCCTGTCCTTCTAGTAGGCAGAAGCTGCACATTTCACTTTATTAAAAGATATCATTCTGCTTTTGGCAACAGCTTATTCCTTTGCCGAGTGAATACCAGAAATGTGCCAGTCACAGGGTTGCTGACTCTGCTATCTGCTGCCCTTTCTCAGGGTTGCCACAAACCAGCTGTTAAGGAGAATTTACAACAAACTGAAATGTTTCATAAAACAAATACAAAAAATATTCTCTCCTAATTCCTGAATGGTATGATTTAGCCTATAGAACATAAAAGGTGCTGGAACAGACTAGTGAATTTGTTTAACCTCCTTTCAAAGCCATCTGTGCTCATAGTCATCATTACATCCTCTGGCAGGGAATTTCTTACTGGATGGGTGAAGACATCTTTTCTTCCTGTCTGTACTGAATCTGTTAGAGTGAATTATACAGTTACACATTGAGTCCTGAATCTGTTGCCCATCCACTTCATTGGGTGCCTTTGAGTTCATGAACGGATAGGGAGAAAAATTTTCTCTTTCTACTTGGTCCACCCTATATGCAATTCTGTAAGTGTCTATCATGCATTCGTATACAGCAATACTATTATGATTTCTTAGCTCCCAATGAAATTTCAGAGGCCAGTGTTTGAAAACTGTACTCCTACATTTCTCCTGGGGAAAAAACTAGGTAGTATTTGTGGGGTATCCCATGGGGCTTTGTTTTTTATTTTTAATTTCTTCTGTCATGTCTTTCTTGACATCCTGCCCTCACTTTTGCCCCATACCACCCCCTGCCTGTAGCCTTTTCTCTTCCACTTCCTTTATTTACAGTTTTTGCCCAAACACAAATATATTACAAAATCAGATCAGGTTCTTGCAATACATGATACAACACCCAGTTGGGCTGGCTTGTGTAATTCTTTCTCATGTTGTTGTTGTTGTTCAGTCGCACAGTCGAGTCCGACTCTTCGCGCCCCCATGGACCAGCTCCCGCCAGGCCCTCCTGTCTTCCGCCGTCCTCTGAAGTTAGCTCAATTTCATGTTCGTTGCATCTATGACACTGTCTAACCATCTCATCCTTTGCCGTCCCCATCTTCTTTGACCTTCAATCTTTCCCAGCATCAGGGTCTTCTCCAGTGAGTGCTCCCTTCTCATTTGCTGGCCAAAGTATTTGAGCTTCAGTTTCATTATCTGGCCTTCCAGGGAACAGTCAGGGTTGATTTCTTTTAGGATTGACTGATTTGATCTTCTTGAAGTCCAAGAGACTCTCAAGAGTCTTCTCCAGCACCATAGTTCAAAAGAATCTATTCTTCGGCGCTTGGCCTTCCTTATAGTCCAACTCTTGTAGCCATACATGACTACTGGGAATACCATTGCTTTGACCATGCGGACTTTTGTTGGCAGGGTGATGTCTTTACTTTTTATCATGCTGTTTAGGTTCACCATCGCTTTCCTCCCAAGGAGCAGGCGTCTTTTAATTTCATGGCTGCAGTCACAGTCGGGGTCACCACCCCCTCATGGATCACTGCCTTGTAATCATGCTAGGCATGTCGCCGGTGGATACTGTAGCCTTCGGCTTGAAAACTCTATGATATCAAAAGCTAGAGCATCCCCCCGGCGATGTGCCTAGCATGATGATGTACAGGCCACAGCAGAGAACTCAGACCAAGTGTGATCCCCTAGAGAAGGTAATGGCAACCCACTCCAGTATCTTTGCCAAGAAAACCTCATGGACAGTATCAAAAGGCTAAAAGATATGACGCCGGAAAATTCTTTCTCATATCCTTTGGCAAATATAAAGTAAGCACAGTTGCTGAACAAGGCACCAAGAGTGAACTGTTGACATTTTGCAGCAACCATAATTTCTTCTTCTTTTTAAGACCACAAGTTTACTAGATGCAGCTCCCTTAAGTTTACTGATGGGTAAGATCACCTATTTTTGTAGCAACCAATTGCTTTCTTCTGCAGTTGTCTTTTCATGGAGCTTTACAAAGAGATACTGCAAATAAAGAACAAAGAACATGTACTAAATTAATAAATGTTTGGGTAAACCAAATGAGATGCTGGAAGATCTGTGAATGGCTTTCCCCAGTTTCTTTAAATAGCAGATGTGCAAAGTTGCACATTAGGGTTGTCAGCTCTAGTTTGGGAAATTCCTGGAGATTTGGAGGTGGAGCCTGGCAAGGGTGGGGTTGGGGGAGGGGAGGGACCTCATATAGACATAATGCCATAGAGTCCACCCTCCAAAGCAGACGTTTTCTCCAGGGGAACTGATCTCTTGAGCTCAGTTATAATTCTGGGAGATCTCCAAATCACAGCCATATCTGTCAGCAAAACCCGGGGGCAACTGGGAGGCAGGAGAGTGATTTGGCCTGGGCCTTCAGCTGAAAGTGGGCTTCAGATTTGGATGCCTGTTAATTATTTGACATTTTGATAAATTTCACAACTCATTTTTATGTGCATCTGTATCAGACATTTTAAAATTTGGTTATGGATAGGGACCTCATATGGTTAAGACGCTGAACTGCAGGCTGTGAAAGGTCTGTAGTTCAGCAGTTCGAGACCTGAGTATGCTGCATGACGGAGTGAGCTCCCGTCTCTAGTTCCAGCTCCTGCCAACCTAGCAGTTCGAAAGCAAGAAATTGCAAGTAGATAAATAGGGACCACTTCGGTGGGAAGGTAACAGCGTTCCGTGCGCCTTGGTGTTTAGTCATGCCGGCCACATGACCACGGAAACGTCTTCGGACAGCGCTGGCTCTTCGGCTTTGAAACGGAGATGAGCACCGCAACCCTAGAGTCGGATTTGACTGGCTTTCGAGCAAGGGAACCTTTACCTTTACCTTTAGGGAAAGTGGGAAGTGGACTGGGCCTTGCTAGACCTCTAAGAGGACATGGCAAAACCACTCATTCAATACCCTTTCACTGCACTTGGATCTCAGAGTATGGATCTCCCAATGTCATGCCTGGTTTGGTCATTAGCAAAGGCTATTAATTCACAACCTTTTTTGAGTACAGGCAATTTATGAAAAAGTAGAACTTTAATTTAAAAAAAACTGCCAAACTGTTGAGAACTTGTGTTTGAACCAAGCCTGAAGGAGTATTTTAAGATTTAATTACAGTTAATGAGAATGTATTTCAAAGCTCTTTTTGGAATTTAATAATGCATAGAGAAAGCTCCTAAAGTGTGTTGTTTCTGTCAGAGATGTATGCTTTGGAAAAATATTTGGATCCCAAAGGCAAGTGCAAATTGATGCAACAGGTTAAGGTCAGAGGAGAAGCCAGCTGCTAAATTGTCTTTTTCTCCTTCTTTTTTGTTTCTCTTATATTAAATTTATTTTCAAATTGTTCCTAGCACTTTTGTATTTGCCAGCAACAGTGCTTCTGATAAGGAGGGAACCTACAAAATATGCTCTGAGGAACAACATTGTTTTAAGGGCCAGTTCTGTCAACTGTATTAACTTCTTATTGTTAATGTGATAGTGTCAAAATGCACTGGCCATACAAGCAGGCCCGTAGCCAGGATTTTTTTTTAGTTGGGGGGCATTTAAATTTCTTAAGGGGCACTGGCTAATTGAATTAAAGGAATACCAGCTCCTTCGCTGTATCCACCACTGCTCAGGGGCCCTTGGCTGGATGGGATGTCGGGGGGGGCTTGCTAGTAAGTCGGGGGGCCTAGCCCCAAGATGCTACACTGTAGCTACGGACCTGCATACAAGTAATTCTAAAAACACCACAAATTCCACTAGGGCTACCAATAGTGCAGTTATATTCTGTGGCTCCTAGCCACGTGCTTTATCTAGAAGAGCACCTTCTAGTGCTGAGAAAAAGCCATGCACCTCCATGTAATGAATTTGCTTCTAAAAATTCTCCTCAAAAATTTTCTTTGCTAGTTTTAATACTGAATATTTTTTAAGGTGGTCTCTCGCTGCCTGAATGTTCTTTGAATACTGGAAATCTGATGTTGACACTTACCAATATTTTATTAAAATATTTGATAATTAATGTTTTTGCAACATTTTATAGGTGACATGTATTGATATTTAGTTCTTGACTAAATTGCTAGCTGAGTGAATATAATTCTGGTATATCATATTGATAATCAAACTTTCTATTGTCACAATCCCTCAACATTTTGACTGCTTCTCTTCTCTGCTTTTCAGGTTATGAGCGACCACAAGGCTGGGAAGTTACCTATGTGTGTATGTGTGGGAATGCCTGAACCCTCTTCTAAGAAACCCTAGCCTCTTTTTTCTATCCTTGGGAAGTAACTGCCACAAGTCAGATTAATTGGTCCTCAGTTTCACCCTCCTAGTGATCTGACTCTATAAAAGTGGGTTTTCCATGTGTGCATATGAACTAATTCTTTTCCCAGACCTTATGCCAGCCTCCAGGTGGGACCTGGGGATCCCCTGGAACTACCCTCCAAAGCAACCCCTTTCTCCAGGGAGATCAGTTGTAATTCTGTGAAATCTCCAGGCTCCACCTGGAGATTGGCAGCCCTAAATACAGATGTGACAGATACATTAGGAAATAAAAGGCAAAAGAAACAGTGGCTAAGTTATAGCGGTCACTGATTTACCTTTGGCATGTCTCTCAAGAGAAATGAACTCAAGACACAGGTACGTTTTTGGATGAATTCAAACACTTTTCCCACTCATACCACCCAAAATTTACTGGGATACATGAGGCCTTTGTGAAAGGCCTCTGTATAGAAATATTGATTTCTAAAAGCCTCCTGTCTTCTCCTGGTATGTCTTTTGATAACATGCTGTTTTTATTTCCTGTTACAAGCCAAATGGTGGGCCACATGGCCTCAATAGCCGTGCCATAAACCCACATTCTTCACAATTCCATGCTAGAAGCTAGGCCTTACATGAGTGAAGTCACGTAGGCAATGGGGGAAGCTAGAAGCGGGGTCACCTGACTGCAGAAGGAGTTCCCAAACTTATAGCCTATCCCCACGCGCGACCATGACAACTAACAATTGGACACCCCCCATTCCCACTCGCAATTGGCTCCTGGCCAGGGCTAATTTGTGACTGGAATTGGACTATAACTGTTCCATCCCTATGGGAGAGACTCTCTTCTCTTGCTCTCTGTTCCTGCCCTCTGCTTGTTTATTGCCCCTGGAAATGCTGTCTCGAGAGACAAAGAACTGTGTTGTGACTGAAAGAGCACATGGTGTGCCAATATGGGATTTTCCTTCAAAATCCCTTGGTGTCTAACTGGACTGTTTGGATATTCCTGAACATAGTAAATATGTATCTTTTACTGTGTAGTTAAGGCAAACAGCCTAGCCTTTATTATTTGTAATCTTTTCTAGTCCATATGCTAAGCTCTGTACTGAATAAAACTTATTCGTGTTTCTAAATGGTCTTTGATGTTGTACCTGAGTTCCAAGCCTAAAATCTTGTGGCCTAAACACTTACCATATACGCTACTATTGGAGAGTAAGAAGTGTGCATCTCTGGGAACGAGTAGCTAATGTGTTAAGTCCCAGATGCCAGCTGAGAGATTTGAATCTCTGCTCTGAGCTGGAGGGGATTATAGACTATTGTAGAGATTCTGGTGGCATATAGTTCTGAAACCAGAGAGGGTATAGACCATCCCGTGGTTTGTTGTTTAATGTACTGCAAAAGTACAGGCTTCCCCTCATCCCTGGACTGGCTTAAGGGGCAAAAACCTGTACAAGGCGGCAGCAGTGCTGTACATACAGGATTCCCTCTCATCCCTGGACAGGCTTGGGTGGGCAAATGACCTGTACATGGTGGCAGGTACAGCCTCCATTCCTGTATTTTTTCCTCTGGTACTTTAATGCAGCAAAATGAGAAACACAAGGGACCTGTGGGAAATATAGTTCTCCAAATTACCAGAATCCTTAGTGTGGTCATCAAACACATTTTCTAGAGTCCATAGTATGCTCTTCTGACAGCATTTAAGAAGCTCCCAGCAGTCATAGTAATCAAGATTTCATGAAAGGGAAAGATTTTGGTGTAGTGGTTAAGTGCGCGGACTCTAATCTGGGAGAACTGGGTTTGATTCCCCACTCCACCACTTGCACCTGGCTGGATGACCTTGGGCAAGCCATAGTTCTGATAAGAGCTGTTCTTGAAAAAGAACAGTTTCTGTCAAGAGCTCTCTCAGCCCCACCTACCTCACAGGGTGTCTGTTGTGGGGAAGGGAAGGGAAAGGAGTTTGTAAGTCGCTCTGAGACACCTTTGGGTAGTGAAGGGCGGGGTATAAATCCAATCTTCTCTTCTTTTTCTTCTTCTTCGATTTGCATTTTTACTCCTTTTCTGCAATGCTAGAATTACATGTTTTCTCTTTGTCAGCTAAAAATAGACCCAATTGCCTGTGGAGCCTCCTATGTACATTTCGCAAAGCTTCCTTCACTTATTCACTCTGAAGTTCTGAGGCAGGGATGTTCGCAGGGCCTAGCACAAGTGTTCCACGTGCTCTGCTATCAGGCATCTGGGGATATGAAAGTGCCAGGCACTTTCCATGGTATTTGCACTGGTCTAAGCCAGTGCCTTTGTGAAATGTCAAATGCCAATTAATATATGACAAAGACTTGTGAACTGAAAAATGTAAAATAATACATGACAAGGACTTCAGATATCAGGGCCCAAGATTTTTTTTTTGGGGGGGGGGTGGGGTCTGGGAAAAACTTGTAACACCCCTCCCCATACACACATCCTCACACCGCCATCGCAAATACCTCACTTCTTAGGCTTGCCAGTCTCCAGGTAGTGACTGGAGTTCTCTTGGAATTAGCACTGCTCTTAGACTACAGAGATCAGTTCCCTTGGAGAAAATGGCAGCCTTGATCCAAGGACTCTGTGGCATCACATTCCCGCTGAGCTCCTTCCCCTCCCCAAACCATGCCCTCCCCAAGCTCCACCTCCAAACTCAAGGAACTTCAGTTTTAGAGAGAAATATTAGTTTTAACACACACACACACCCTCCTAATGTGGGGCTCCAATGGAATAACTGCTATAATATCTTTAATTGTGTTTTTGGTGTCCTTTATAAAGTTTATATCTCTGCTACCTGGCATTACATTTTATGACATGCATGGTCCGGCCCAACAAAGTTGAATTTATGTCAAATCCAGCCCTCATAACAAATGAGTTCAACACCCCTGTTCTAAACTCTTTGGTGCCATCTCTCAAGTTTGAGACAGGAGACGGCGCTAAGTCCTCTGCTTCTAACAAGTCTCAGTTTGGTGCAGGAGGATTCAGTCCAGGAGGATGCAAAGAATAAATGGAAATAGGTTTGAAGAGGTGAGCAGTGACTCACAAAAGCACATACCCTACCACAATTTTGTTAATCTTAAAGGTGCTACTGGACTTTTACTCTTTCTACTGCTATTAGAAACCACATCATTCAAAAACCAGTGGGGAAACATTTTACCCTTCCAGGGCAGTCAGTTGCTGACCTAACACTAGCAGTTCTCTTACAAAGAAATTCCAAAGGGAGATTAGAAAGAGAGACTGCTGAATTGCAACTGATCATGAAGCTCCAGACAATGCAAACTCCTGGACTGAACTGAGACCTAGGTTTCTTCTCTCATTACCAATGCCTGCTATTGTCATTTGGTGTCTGAAATCACTCTCCAAGATATAAGGACAGATGGACTCACATTCCAGCTGTATCTGAAGAAGTGAGCAGTGACTCATGACATCTCATGCCCTGCTGCTGGATTCTTGCTCCCTTTCACTAATAAAGAATGCAAGCTGTGCTGTTAGGTCCCCCCACCCAATCTGTTAGAAGTGGAAAGGGGGATCTCTCCAAGTGCCATGGGACTCCCTTC